>NW_024412395.1:13589826-13610486 GCF_014898765.1 Herpailurus yagouaroundi
AACAAAACAAAACAAAACAAAACAAAACAAAACAAAACAAAACAAAAAAACAGGTGTCAATGAAGTCAAAGAAAAGGTGAATTGGGAAAGGTAGAGGAAACCTGGGACAACATGAGGTTGCAGTCATAGACTGAAGTATTGTCACTTAAGATTTCAATTTTGGAGGAGCCTATGATCATAGCAGCAAAGATATGGCTACAGGAGTGGATGTTAAAGGAGAGTTGAGAGGTAGTCACTGGAGCTAAATAGAGGCCAGGAAAACAAAATAAGTCATGCTCCAAGATTTGAAATCACCTGAGATTCTGGAATACCTTGGAGCCAAGAGGAAGACTACTATTCAGATAACCTGAAGTGGTTTATAAAGTATGAGATCAGGTGTGGTAGAAGCCTGAGAATGAGAAAATGAAGAAATTAAGTGAGAACACAATTTGATAACAAATCTACTAATTTTTAAGTTCAGGAAAATTTTTTTAAAAAAGCTTGTTTCGCACAGAGAAAAATAATTCATTTGTTAATTCATTTTACTTCTCATTGTCCAAATTATCCAGTGCAAAGTACTTCCCTTGCCATCTTCTAGAAAAAGCAGCCCCACATAGATTGATGTAATAATGACAGCAAAGGATTTACTCTCCCATGCATCACTCTGAAGGATATTAATTGATTTCCCAATAACCCTATGAAGCAGATACTATTATCATTCCTGATTTGCAAATTTAAATAATGGAGACCCAGAGAAGTTAAGTAAACTTGCCCACAATTACACGATGAAAAGGAATAGATCCTTCATTTGGTTAAGCATTTAAGATCACCAGTAGATCCTAATTAGGTGAGCCTAGTAAGGGGAGAGTTTTTCTCAGACTTCTGCTTCTCTAATTAGTAGATTTAGTCTTGCTATCTGGGCTGATCACCAGAAACTAACCTTTTCCCTGTAATGAGATTCCACTCATTAAGATTTGGTATCAGTTTCCTAGCATACCAGTTCTACTTTTTGGCATAATGAACCTATGCCCCTAAAGGCAGTGCATTTTGTCTCCCTATTTCATTCCAGTGTTCTATCTCCACAGTATATGTATTATTCCAAATCTACCTGAAATTGTGAGTGTGGCCATGCCTTGGGCAGGATGATTTGAAGGAACCATGACAATTTCCATTGCCAGAAATCTCCATCTTCTTAGAGCAAAGAATTAGAACACTTGATACTAAGACATTCTACATAACAAGATGAGTGTCATATCCTTCCTGGTGTATAGGACATCAGAGACTGAGACGAATTTTTAACTAATCTTAGTTTCAGGTATATTAATTAAACAGCTCATGTTGAGCAAGTGTTCCTTTTTCACAAGTTTTATAAAGATTTTTTTTTTAAACTTCCTCACCTTTACATTAAAGACAGCATTCACAGTAATAAAATACCTCAAAATCATCCCATTTGTCCCCTGCAAACTACAAAGCAAAAATGAAGGCAAGTTGCATTAAGAGTGACAGTCCTGCTATTTATATAAGTAATAGAATATATTTTAACATAAGAAAGAACTGTATCAAAGGGAGCAGTAAATGGCAGATTTCAAAATGGAATTAAAGGCGGAATAGATGTCTTTTCCCTCTCTTCTGTGAGGCACAAGCCTTCCTTCTCATATTAAATGTTAAAGGTTATATAAATAATGAAATAGAAAGCAAAATCAAGATATCATCATTTAGGTGTTTCTCAACAGACATCAATGAACTGGCTTATTTTAACTTTGAGCTATTTTACAATAAAAACCTACCTCTTGTCTCAAAAATACATAAACATTAAAAAAAACCCACCTCACCCATGGAAAATTAAAGAAGTCATTATAGTTTTTATGCCTTGTGAACTTGTAGTGATGGAAACAAGTAAGTCAACTTTAGAATGAAAACAAATGATCTGGATAACCTAGATTAGAAAGATAAAAATGTCTAGGTCAAATAAGGCATCTACTTAACACATCTCTTTATTTACTAATTTTCTCAAAGATAAGTAGGAACGTGTTCATCAAACTATAATTTTTAGCAGATTAGTATATTTAGCCCTTAGTCAACAGCTTACAGGAATTAACTGACGATATTTTTCTCATCCCCTTATCTGCCTGAGAATATAGAGTACTGTAAACCCTCTGACACATTCAGCTAATTTGTAGGAAGATAAAGAACCACAAATCAGATATTGCTTGCCCCAGATAGCCAACCAGGTCACAAAGGGCATATTCTTTTGGCTGGAAAATATTTTGCATTTATGAACATAACTTTATACTAACATTTACTATGACAAATATTCCAAGATGCACTATTATTTGGAGGTTAAGTATAAGCCTCTTTACTATCTATATTGGGGGAGAGTTGGGTGGTTTATAAGGAGGAAGTTAATGTCACCCGACCATTCCAGTATATCAGTGAAATATTTTTTTTTTTTCTGCAGTAAAAAGGTTAGGTAAAAAGCTTAGGATGATAAAATGTCCTAAACATCAACAATAACATGTTTTTCAAATATATATAGTCATGAGAATTAAGTAAGTCTATGATTTTGCATCTTTTAATTCTAAATAACTGTAAAGACAAAAAAAAAGATATAATAATGACCCCTTATACTGTGTCCACCCAACCAAATGTTATTGTTCAAAAATAGCAATTCAAATGTGCATTTTTAAGGAATTAATTACTAATGGGGCGGGGGGTAGACTGCCTAAGATAGGGTTGAGGACAGTTAACTTCAGATGGTCATTAATCCCTAGTAAATGTTTTGTGCTTGTTATTGCCTCTAAATATTGAAATGGGAAATAATGCAGTGATATGAGTTCTTTTATTGCAAAATTGATAGTTATAACAGTAATTACTAAATTCCTGTAGAGGTTTGCCCATGTTAACTTACTTAAATGAGTTAATTACCTAACCTTTCTCATGGTACTCATAAAATATATACAAATCATGAAAAATCAACAACCACCTAAAGTCCTGCCTGGCTATTTATGGAATATAAATAATAATAGAGATGAAGTAAGTAGCAGGTGTACTAACCATTTCATAAATTGGGATTATATCTGAACTTGGCAACTCTCAGTTGTGCAACATTGGGCAAATTACCGTTTGAATTTAGTGTCCTCAACCATGTAATATGGTAAATACTAAAGATAATATAGGAATGCTGCACAGACTAACTAGACCACAAATACAAAGTTCTTAGGCATAGAACATTGTACATGTTTAGGACTCAATAAATGTTATCTCAGTCCCCTTACTTTCCTAATCATTTGGAACTTAATTGGGTTCCTAAGCGCAATGAGTGAAACAACAGCAAATGTGCTCACTGTCCTCAAAGAGTCCTCAACATATATCAAAATGTACTCCAAGGAAAACAGTCCCTCCAAATGCTCTGGGCGTGGGGGTGGGGGAAGCATTCTTTAGCCAAAAAGTTTATGAACTAGACTAGGTAGATAGATAATATGCATTGATGGATAGATAGATAGATCGATCCCATGTGGTACATTCATAATGTATAGCAGCATATTAAAGAATCTGAGAAATCTTGTAATAAAAAAACAATTTAAGTTTTAGGGTTGTTTTTCTTTGACTGCTATGAAACACTTATTAACATCCTTTGGGGAAGTTTCCAAGCCATGGATACTGACTAAGAAGTATAGTTGACCCATGAACAACATGGGTTTGAACTATGAGGGCCCACTTATATGAAGTTTTTGTTTGTTTGTTTTTTAAGAGTTGACAGCAAAAGCCACTAGACATTTATTTATATCTGCCCACCCTGGTCTTCACCAGAATGAATCAAAGACAACTGGCACAGAGGTCACACCCAGTGCCTTTTGAGTACTTGGGGAGGTCTGCTGGGGTTTTCAACAGCTCCTGGGGGCCCTAGACCACACAGGGCTACAGGTCACACTGTGTGCCCATAAGGTGGTCGTCAAGCTTCCAGGGCTAGTGATCAGGAGGCTGGGCTGAAGCAGAGGAATGTGCCCAGAGGGCAGGAATGGTATTATGCAAGGAGCCTTGTTTCCCAGTGCTCCTGCTCCCCAAGTCCTTTGCACATCCAGCTTGGAGGCTATACTGGGGAGACCTTAGTCCTTGAGCCCCTATGAGCCAGGCACAGACTCATCCTTGTGGGGGAACCCCAGTCCTGGAACCTCCCAAAGGCCAGTACACTCACATGTGGCAACAGCTGTCAATGGCAACAGTCTGGTGGTTTACCTCCAGGAAGAAGAGACAGTTGTATTACACCTTCAGGCTGACATTGTCACCTGCAGGTGTACCCCACAGCTGCTGTTGCTGAGCCAATGTCACCAGGCTACAGAACATTGCCATCCCAGAGCCAGGTTGCCAGTGCTCCTGTCCTAGTTTGGCTTGGCCCACCTATACAAGCATTTTTTTTTCAATAAATAAACATTAAGTGTTACAAATGTATTTTCTCTTCCTTATAATTTTCTTAACATTTTCTTTTCTCTAGCTTACTTTATTGTAAGAATGTAGTATATAACATAGATAACAATCAAAATACGTGTTAATCTATTTATGTTATCAGTATGGTTTCCAGTTATCAGTAGGCTATTAACAGGTTTTAGAGGACTCAAAGGTTATAAGTAGATTTTCTAATGATGGGGGTTGGCACTCCAAACCTCTGCATTGTTCGAGGATCAGGCTTACAACTTACTAAAGAGTTTCCTGATTGCATATATTCCATTAATTAAAAAAATCTTGAATTGTACAAGATGTGAAACCTACTTGTATACATTATCACACTTTATAAAAACTAATACATGAATGGATAATTTAGGATTAAATTGTAACAGAAACAGCAAATCTAAATAGCTGAAGAAGAGTCCATGAAAGAGACTACACTTGAGCTGAATCTTGAAGTCCATACATGATTTGAAAAAGTCATTATATGGGAACAAAATGTGCCACCCCAAAATATGTCTCTTTGGCATGTAGCTATTTCAGGCTATTTTAAGAAACAGAAGACTCAAGATGTTTTTTTCTTTTTGCCTCCCCCTTAAGTGCTTAAAGAATTTAGACAGAGGACCTTTCCCAAGAAGGGAGCTATCCTCACAGATAACTACATTATAATATGAATTGGTGTGGTATAGAGAGGAACCTATAAAAGTCTGCTTGCTAATTTATCTCCCTGTTGGATTGCTTCTGTATGGTCCAGCAAACATTTGTTTGCCAAATATTGACCCCTTCCACTCTTCCTGTGAATTGCCTTCCTTCCCTTTGAAGCCCCCATCCCCTCCCCACTTCTCTTTAGTACAGAATGACATATATACCACATTTTGCCTGACTGTCTTTGGAATCTCTCATGTTTATGTGGTTTTCCCATACATACGTAATTAAATTTGATTTCCTCTTGTAATCTGCTCCATGTCAATGCAATTCTTAAACCAGCCAGAAGAATCATGAATAATAAAGGAAAATTTTCCTCCCCAACAGTTGATACAGTTGGCAAGATAAATTTTCCTGGCTGGACACTTGTTCACTTTGAGGCTACTGCAGCTGAGAGATATTGGTGAAAGCTGGCAGAAAGTAAGATTTCTTACCATGTCAGCCTCCCAATCTCTGTGTGTGTGTGGGGCCCAATGAAAATGAAAGCACAGATAGTCCTTTTTCTCTTTCTTTCTAAATCTAGATAACAGGAAAAAAAAAATATCTGTGGAACTAGTTCCTTGGGCTTAGCAACTCTGGTAAATTTGGTAAAGTACTCTTTGTGTGACTCATTCATTTCCTTCCAGAGATGGTCACTGTTTTTCTTGTCTTTGTGTTGTCATAATACGGCAAAAAAAACAAAACAAAACAACAAAAACAAACAAACAAAAAACCTGGGGCAGAACACAGGCATAGGCCCTAATGGGTCTGCTGTTTGAGCCAGCCTCATAGAGTGATGAGCTCATAGTTCTCATCAGACTGGTTTCTGCTTAGACTAACTATTCTGTGGTTTAAAGTGCACATGAGGTAAAGGCGGTTACTAAGGGGCATCTTGGAAGCCAAAGCCACAAAATTGGTGGGCATGGGTCAAGCACCTAAGAGCTGTTAGAGCATTTCCACCTAACCCAAAGACTCCCACGTTAGGATAAGTTGGTCACAGAATGGGATATATATTGACACTAGGTCACACACCAACACCAAGAGAACTTCCATGCAACAAGGTACATTGTAAAACACCACACAATTCCTAACCCCATGACCATTCTTCTGAGGTGTCATTTTGAGTCTACTGTTAATTATATGTGTATATAAAGAAAGGAGGATGAGGTTTCCTTTTCATCTTGTCCTATGTCTTGAGAACTTGGCTTTATGACCAGTGAGAATGTTTTCCTTATTCTCCACCATTCAGAGGGTGCAGGTACCAGCATGCATCTGGTGGACAGCTAAATAGGCTATGAATCCAATAAGCTGGTTGGTCAAAAGCATAGTTAACAACCTGGGCTTTTTACTAGCATCGTTTGTTCAACATTTCCAGCTCTCAGGGCAGGTTTTCATAAGGAATCCTGGGCCATAAGGGACCTTTGATGTCTCAACCTTCATTGTCTTGTTAGTTCTGGAAAAGTTCCATTCCAGTAGCACTTGGCCAGTTTCATAGACTAGCAGGTCTGTGACTAGAGGCATCCATGCCTTTGATAATGAAGGTCCTTTGCTTACCTAGGCTAACTTTGGCAGTGAATTTCTGGACCTTATAAGGGCTTCATTATTTGCACTCTCCTTTGGGGATGCCTACTGAGTCCATGGTTAACTCATTAAATCTTACTGGTTTGACTTGCTAGTGAGAGTAATAAGATCCTACCTGTCAATGTCTAGAGGATGATCCTTTAAATAGATTCTATTTGGGAAAAAAAATCAGAATGCTGTCATCGTGAAAAATGTCAAACTGGTTTAACAGTTAGCCTTATGGACTTCCTTAACAAGACAGAAGAACAGAAATTAGACTTAGAACAAAAATCAAAGTTCACTTAGACCCCTTTCTACTTGCCTTCAGATATTTGCAGATATAAAAATCAGGACATTGGAAGTACAATTGTTCTGCACTTAAGAAGAAAAGAAAAAAAATGAGAGCAACTTTCCTTACCTAGAGATTTACAAATCTTAAAAATTCAACTCTAGAGGCAATCTAAAGTCCATCCATTCCTTCTTACAAATCCTAAAATATCCCTTATTTATCTCAAAAGGTTTGTAAAGTAGTGGCCTTAGGAAATCAAAGTACTTCTTGAAAGAACTTGCATTCTTTCTCTGCCTCATGAAGATATAAATCTTACATGTCTTTGAAATATAAACATCCCAGGAGGTATCTAAAACAATGCCACACTCACCTAAGAGTAAAGGAATAAAAAGAAAAGAGGACTTACAAAACGCACTCTCTTGCCCAAACTTTAGATCATAGCCTCCTCCTTAAGATTACTTCCAGGGACAAATGCAAATCTTAAAACTCCTTTCCACAAATAGTAAAACAACTTAGGCCATCTGAGTAAATTTAATTTATTCAGCTATTTATAAATTAGTGAGTTTTACATTACTTTAAAACAGAAGCTCTAAGACCTCTGTTTGTCTATATGCACATGTACATTTCAGATACTATATTTTTCTACCTCAGCATGGTATTGCTGAAGTCAATTTATAAAATAGCTCTATGTAAGTGGCTTAAGGAAAATTAAGCACTTATATTAATTTAGTCTTCATAAACATTCTCAAAAATAAAATAGAAACTTAGTTAAAATAAATTTCAGGTTCACATGATCTGGGAACATAGTATCAAAGTTAATTTAAGACAGACATGTCTTACTTTTTATTCTACCTGGGTTTACTACTCAAATAGGTTCATGTTATCTCTGTTGCAAAATTTATTAGCAATAACAATAATAACAACAACTTAGAATGATGATTTATTTTGTCTAATAACTCCTGAAGTTTTTGTGAGCAATGTAAACATAATTGCTGGGAGCAAATGATGTAAACAGATGTGATTGTGATTAGAATTTTTAGGTAAACTTTTTAGCAAAATATATGTTTTATGATATGTATACTTTAAAATAATTTCCAAAATGTTTTTGGTAATATGAAACTTCAGAGTTTTGCTAAGTTAAATGATGGGAATTCCTTGAATAGCTTGGATCATTTCCAAATAAGGTAAAATAATGAAATATTAATTACTCAACAAAGATTTACCAACTTTTGGCTTTCTAATTTCAGAGAAACTGAGGATAAATTTGAATCTGGTAGTAAACATGTTTTACGCTTTATTGAAAGACTGTATTATGAAGAAACATGAAATGTATCTAAAACTTTGCCAGTCTAAAGAATGCTGATGTATCACAGTTCACAATTGCTTACTTCTTAGTTTTTACTAGAAATTAATGTTTTTAAAAGTTGCAAATTTTGTTTGTTAACAGTGCAAAGATACCAGGAAACTTCTTCTCTTAGGCCAACTATGATTCACAATTGGGTACATTATACCTTTGCAAGCAGAACTGAAACAATTATCTTTTTTTTCCCTGTGTGATAACTCCAGAATTCAGAAATTGTCAGTGAACATTCTTATTTTTAAGGTAATATGTTTATTTGCATAAGTTGAATAAGAATCTGTTTTCCTTGTCAGAGGACCCAATTGGAAACAGTGGTCATATTACCAAGGTCTTGATTGGAATGTCATATTTAGAGAGACATGCATATACTCAGGTATGACCAGACGGCTTTAAAGAACTAAGGTTGGCTTTATGGAGCCCAGAAAGGTCTTTGGATATAGTGGCCTGATACTTTGCTTACAGGATTCCCAGCAGCTTTATCAGGTGAGTAAAGAAGGTCCTGGCAGATACAGGAACCTCAGAAGAGAGGAATTAACCCAGATCTATAAGTACTGCAGACAAAATCTGATAGCACATACTTAACTTGGCTTCTCAGCCTCGTGAGGTTCTTAAAAGTTGAATCTGTAGATTCCTTATAAAAAGTTCCAGCAAAGCAGACGTAAAAGAGCCTATG
The DNA here is from genome assembly GCF_014898765.1 of Herpailurus yagouaroundi. Taxonomy (NCBI): domain Eukaryota; kingdom Metazoa; phylum Chordata; class Mammalia; order Carnivora; family Felidae; genus Herpailurus; species Herpailurus yagouaroundi. The sequence continues at coordinate 13,598,815 of NW_024412395.1, forward strand.
AGATTAATCAATATTCTTGCTACACTTATACAAACAATCAGGCCAAATTTACTGAAACTAGACTTATTTTACAAAGTAGTCTGAAGTTGGCTATCTTTGATAGAAATGAGGGTGATTGTAAAGAGAAAACAAAGGATGTTTCAATAGCATAGTTTGCAGATATTAGATTCTCATGTTGTCCATTGTAAACTGAACTAGATCCTCAATTCTAGCTTTCTCCAATGTCTGGATATAACTCTCCAAAGTAAATTTTTCATTTTTTTTTCTACCCTTCTTAGAGTCATGAGAACAAGAACTGCCTTTTTTCCTAAAGCCCTGAAAAGTGAATATATGAACAACTTGATATAACCTCTAGAGAAATCACCACAAAAGCTTGAATATGGGTAATCTTTGTGCCAGTTGACATGGGGCCACTCAGAAAGTTTATCTGTCAACACCCAATGACATCATCAGAGACATTCAAACTACAAAAGATCCTTTGACCCTGACATCTAGAAATCTTCTTGACTGGCTACCCTCAGAACTCAGAAACTGGTCTATAATTTGCTCCATTCATTAATCACTGTTTTACTTTTATTTCCATGGAAATGACTCATTTAATATGTGGTTACTTGAACCATAAGCCTTACTTAGGTAATACTCCACCACCTTCTCCTGAAATAAGTTTAACTGAACCTATCTACTGTCAGGACTAAGAGACTCGTTCCATAAGATGAAACAATCTACCAACTTTACTTTTGGACTGTGAAACTTCTGGGACTGTAGGGAAGCAAAATATGCTACCCCCAAAATGCGTCTCTTTGACATATGAATTATCTTAGGTTGAAGGTGGAGTGCTCAACTCTTTGGATATAAAGGATCCCATTTAAACAAATTTTATTCACATGAGGCTTCCACTAGACCCTATCCAGCCTAAACCAGATCCAGTCCCGTTCTTAAACTGGACCCCGTCCAACTCCAGTCAAAACCACCAACAATTCCCAACATGGATTAGCAAACAGAGACTGTGGACTGGATACCAAACACTGGGGAATTCCCCACTGAGCCAAAGGCTAGGGAATCAGATTCTTGATGGAACCATCTGCCAGCTCAAGCTGATACACCAAGCCCTGGATTGGAAAGCCATTTAGACCAGAAGCGTAAACCAAATAGAGCAGAGCTCAAACCAAGAGGAACTTACCAACAGTCCTAGGAAATGGTGAGAAAGACCATGAACTCAGAAGTGTTCGCAGGGTCCCATGCCCATGTCTCTCATCATCCCCAAATGCTGAGTTCACTTTGATCCCATTGCTGCCACCGAATCTGTTAAAAAACAAAAACTCAGTTGAACAAATGTGAAGATTTAATTGGTTTTATTCAATTATTCACAAACTGGGCAGCATCCCTTCTGGTGAACAGATAGGTGCTCTAAGGAGTTGTACAAAATGGAAGGTTGTTATAGGTAGAGAGAAAGTGTGGCAAGGAAACTCTCAGCAGGAGAACAGAAAGGATTGTTTCAGGCCAGGTCATCATTTTTTGGGGAGAAGGGGATGGCAGGCAATATATGATGCAAATTGTGCTACCAGTACTACTCAGGAAACTCCAGACTGACTGTTTAAAGGGCAACCTTCTGGGAGACGTTGAAACTTCAATCAAGTCTTCATTTGCTGGTATGGAAGCAAATGACTCAATTTTGAGCCTGTTTTGCTTTTTGTTTTGTTTTGTTTTCCCAACAAGTTCAGTATGAGCTGTCTCTCTAACTACTCCACTCCTATCTCCCACTGTACTCTACCTTACAGCATATTGCTAGCCACCCTCCTCTACCCCCAACCTGTCCCGACACATACACATGATACATAAATGAGACAGTATAATATTGTGATTTTGAATTCATATTCTGGAGTCAGTCTGTGTAGATTTAAATAAATCCAAACCCAATCAGTTAGCATCTTTAAGTTTCAGTATACTTCATTAAAAATACTAATTCCCCTAACTTCTAATTTGCTTAGAAAATTATATAAAATTATATATATATATAATATATATATGGTATATATATATATAATATATATGTTATATATATATATAAATTATATTATATATATGTGTGTGTGTGTGTACTTAACAAGTAAATGCTACATACAAACTATTATTATTATTAGCATTACTAGTACTTCTGTGATGGTGACATTCATGATGATAAAAAGGAAGTAGAGTTCCTGCTTGTGGCATTGTCTCTGCCTACAATGCCTGTCCACCTTCATTCATTCTCTGTAACAATTTTTTTTATGTCAACTTCATTTGGCCAAGAGATACCTAGATAGCTGGTAAAACATTCTTTTTTAAAATGTTTATTGTATTTTTGAGAGAGAAAGTGAGACAGCGAGCGAGCGCAAGAGGGGGAAGAGCAGGGAGAGAGAAAGAGAAAGAGGGAGGCACACAATTCGAAACAAGCTCCAGGCACTGAGCTGTCAGCACAGAGCCTGATGTGTGGCTCGCACTCACGGATCCTGAGATCATGACCTGAACCAAAGTCGGTGCTTTGCCGACCAACTAAGCCACGCAGGTGCCCCAAACTGTATTTCGGAGTGTGTCTTTGAGGGAAGAGATTAGTATTTGAATTGGTGAATTCAGTAAGCAGATGTCCTTTCCCAATGTAAGTAGCATAATCCAATCCTTTGAGGGCCTGAATAGAAGGTGGAGGAAGTGTGAATTCTGTTTCTCTGCTTGAGCTGAGATATCTATCTTCTCCTGCCTTTGGACATCGGTGCTCTTGGTTCTCTGGCTTTCAAACTCAGATACCCTGGTCAGACTCAGACTGAATTTCATCACCACCTTCCCTGGTTTTCTAGCTTGCACATGGCAGATCATGGCACTTCTGGCCTCCACCAAGCCAATTCCTATAATAACTCTCCTTGTACATATATGCATACACATATGTATTTATAACCTATTGGTTCTGTTTCTCTGGAGAATACTAATATACCTACCTAATTATATTTATCCCTTGGGATTACCTGCTCAGGTTGCCTGGCTTCCACACTATTTTATGAGTACCTCAATGATAGAGATTATATTAAATTTAGCTGAGTCTCACCATTATTTAGCCCACTGCCTTTCTCATTTGTGTTCGGTGTCTCTGCTTTTGAACTGAGCTCCCTGAAGACAAATAATCAAAATCTGTACTTGCCAATGTTGCCAATACCATGAGTTTAGACGGCAACTCAAAGACTGAGATAAACTGAACCTAACCTGTCCACCACTCCTCATTTCTTTCCCCTATGTTTTTCCATAAAATATCCCTAACATTTGGCTCTTAAACAAAACTGACGCGAGACTCCAGTCTCGCTGGCCTTTGCCTTCTGGTCTAGTTTTCTTGTCTTATGCATTCAGCGTTCTCTCTTACCACATTGTGTTGTGAACAGCCAGCATCATGATGACACATCAGTGACTGCCTCCAACATGCCTCCTGACAGCCATCTTCACAAATAAAATTTAAATTGAAACTATTCCAAAAAACATCCATGACCTCAAGAAGATTTATCAGTTCTCCTGGTGTATATAGTAAATGAAGTTATTATCCTCTCTCCACACAAATTCTGTCTGACAGATGGTGTTTTGTTATTTTAGGAAAGAAATAGTCCACTGAGTCTTTAAGGGTTCCTTTTAATAGTCCCATTGAAACATTTCCATAAATCTTTTGTTTCTCTCGAAGAGAGCACATGTAATAAAGTTTTCCTTGGTATAACTACAGAGAAACTGGCATCTCTTAGGGTTACAAGATGAGATTAAGACCACTGTTATGAAGGACTTCTGTCAGCTATCAATACTTTACAAATATGTGGCCAAACAAGGAAACTCACGTTTTCTAAGTAAGTGTCGTGAGGGATATTTCTTCATGTTATGTCCATATCTCCATAAAACTAGCCATTTAAAATTGTTCCGGGGCACCTGGGTGGCTCAGTCAGTTAAGAATATGACTTCAGCTCAAGTCATGATCTCAACTCTTCCTGAGTTCAAGCCCCGTGCTGGTCTCTGTGCTGACAGCTCAGAGCCTGGAGCCTGCTTCAGATTCTGTGCCTCCCTCTCTCTCTTCCCCTCCCCCCTCACAGTCTGTCCTTCTCAAAAATAAATAAATATTAAATTTTTTTTTAAATAAAATTGTTTTGGTCATACATGCATCTCTGTTTTCCCAATGTGATGTGCTCCTCACATTTTTCAGATGCTAAATGATAAAACTGAGTTTTATAGTCACTACTATCCTTAATTTCACAAGAAAGCAAACTGAGAGAGTCAGAGTTAACCTCACCTAGGAAACCAAAGGTCCATCTGAAAATATAAACCAAATAGATGATATTGTTTTATTAATGAATCCCAGGAGACAGCAATCATGTGTCATTATTGATACATATCACAAGAGCCAGGCTATATGGTCTAAAATTAGAGATGATTACCAATGAGGATTACCACTCAAGGTCATTATGGACTGACAGCACTCATGGGAAGGGAATGAGAATTTATGGAAAGCCAAAGAATGTGCAGGCTGCAGACATTTATGCTCTCAGAAAAAGATCTTTTGAGCATTTTTCCTTTGATTTGTTGAACATAAGATACCCAATTCTTCATTTTCAGAAGATCGAAAGAAAAATTACTCTACTAATTAAAACATAGATTGAAATTAGTAGTTTTGCATTGAACATATATAACATGTGTTAAATAATAAGTAAAATAAATGTAAAGATGTCTGTATTATGTTTTATGTATATAGCTTTATAAAAACTGTAAGTAAGGTAGACTGACTTGACATATTTTATACACATTTAGATTCTAACTTAACATCAGTGGTCTTTTAAAATTGGGAGTGTAAGGTAGCTGAATTGTACAGTCAAAGTGTGCTGCCTCAGAAACTTGGGAGTATAAATTTGGGCTACAGTTTGGGAGCAGTCTCTCAAAATCTAACACTAAGTTTTTAAAAAGTGCACACACAGTTTTGATCCTATAAACTCCATTGCTAAAGGTTGGCTTCCATCTGGAACAAAAACTTCATATTTACAATACGATTGTGAAGTATGGGAAAAATAATTCAGTAACAACAGACTCACAGACTCAGTGGTTGGTGGTACACAAAAGTAATTATAATATTTAGTCACTACAGCTTTTCTTTTCTTCTGAAAGGATTCTAAACCAGCTAGTCTCTCTGACATTTTCCACTGAACTGATTAAATTTTGGAGCTATACTGATGCCACATAAATGTTAACTTCCATACAGTATGTAGGGTCAGTGCCTTTCTGACCACATTATTTCAGTGATCTCACTCTTCCTTGGTGACCAGAAGGAACAAGGAGAGTTCATAGGTTAATGTATTTGGTAAATTGTGGGATTCATGAATTTGGAAACTTGTGGAGCCAAATTTAATTGTCATTAAAGTTGAGAGGAATATATGGCATCCAATGGGCAAACGCCAGGGGTTCTAGATACTCTGCATTGCGCGGGACTCTTCTGCATAAGGATGACATGCTACATTCCACACAAATGTGATCGTCCCACCACACACTCCGTAGAAAAAAAGTTTATTTGTAAATATCAGAACCTAGAACCACACTGGCTCTGATGAATAAATAAACAAAAATATTTTTTAGGGATTTAATACATACTAAAATTTCCAGGACTATAATAGTCAATAATGTTAAGGTAAGATTGTTCATGATTTTTTTTTTTATTGGAGAGAAAGAGAAAGAGAGAGAGAGTGCAAGAGAGCGCTTAAGTAGAGGAGAGGGACAGAGGGAGAGACAGAATCTGAAGCAGGCTCAATGCTAAGCACAGAAGCTGACGTGGGGCTTGATCCCACTACCCGGGGATCATGACCTGAGTTGTAAGCAAGAGTCAGATGCTCAACCGAGTCAACCAACAGGTGTCCCTGTTTATGATTTATAGGAATACTATCAAGGTTTTATTCATGAATCTGGATAATCACGTCACTGACTATAACATCACTCATGATATTTGAATCGCCAAATGATTAACCTTATTATGTTGCCTTCGTAGCTATTGTATTTAATGTTTTTCTATGTGTAGAAAAAAAATGTATTTACTTGGCCTTTGTTTTAAATGTCAAGTAAAAAAGGGATAATATTATTCAGCTGAATATTATTTTACATTTCTTAAACTCAAACTTATTCTTCTAAATTGTGGCAAATATGTGGTCCTTTCACTTTACTGTGTAGTGCAGATATTCTAAGCATTTATTTATGGAAGAATATTTTACTATGAATTGCTTTCTTTTGTTTTTCTTTCAGAGTTCAGTAAAAGCATTACATTGCTTTTTGGAATAGTGTTTATGGGTGGGTTATAGTTTTTATTTTATTATTTTTTTCAAACAATTATTCATTTTTGAGAGAGAGACAGAGAGAGAGAGAGAAAGAGAGAGATAGAGTGTGAGCAAGGGAGGGGTAGGGAAAGAGGGGGACACAGAATCTGAAGCAGGTTCCAGGCTCCGAACTGTCAGCACAGAGCCTGACATGGGGTTTGAATCCATGAACTGTGAGATCATGACCTGAGCTGAAGTCTGATGTTTAACTGAGCCACCCAGGCGCCCCTAGTTTTTAATGAATATTAGGAAGATAAAGAAGTATTGAAATGTGTATTATTATCCATTAAGAAATATTAAAATATGTTAAAGAGGTTTTGTATCTGATAAGGTCAAGAATTAAGAAGTTATCATAATATGATCTCTTACTCTGTCCACCCCAATTAAACTCACTAAGAATGACAAGAAGGTAGACCACAGGCCTCAAGTACAAGTCTCATGATCGGTCATTTGCAGTGATGTTTGTGAAAAGCAGAGTAACCCTAGAGAACTTGCCTCAGACAGTCCAGGTCTGGGAGCATTTTCTTGAAGTAGTTATTAACAGTGCACCCTTACTCTCAAAAGTTCCAGTCGGGATGATGTATTATTGATTCTCACTAACAGGCAGAGGATGTAAGTCAGTGTTGCTAGTGATTTACTTACCCTGCTGACCATCAGGCCACTAGGAACAGGGGCTTACTGTATACCTCATGTTGTTGTCAAACATAAATGCCTGGACTCAGACACCACACAGAACAAAAAGTACCTCTTTTCTTTTGTCACCTTTTAACACCACTCAGGTTTCACCCAGTATCTATCTAGAATCTCCCATTCCTGCCTGCACCAATAAAATTAGGCTATTAGCGGGGTGCCTGGGTGGCGCAGTCAGTTAAGCGTCCGACTTCAGCCAGGTCACGATCTCGCGGTCCGTGAGTTCGAGCCCCGCGTCGGGCTCTGGGCTGATGGCTCAGAGCCTGGAGCCTGTTTCCGATTCTGTGTCTCCCTCTCTCTCTGCCCCTCGCCCGTTCATGCTCTGTCTCTCTCTGTCCCAAAAATAAATAAACGTTGAAAAAAAAATTTATAAAAAAAAAAAAAATTAGGCTATTAGGTTGAATTATATGGAATCCATAGGTCAATTCTGTAGGTTAGGAAGAGCAGAATATTCACAATTTCATTCTTTTTTAATGTAGAAAAGCAATTTATTCCAATATAAGCACTTGCACAGTTAGTCATGGAGAGTAACAGGCCTGCTGGTGAAACAGGTCACCCAAAATAGAGGTGGTACCAAACTAGTGGTCAAGGACTAACTCCTCACTTGGCTCTATTCCTTCCTCACTGTAGCCTTTACTTAAAGGAGTCTGAAAAACTTGGGGATACAGCCTAAGAAGAAAAATAACTACACACAATATTCCCCTTTCTGTGATTACTTTAGACCTTTGTTACTAGAAAATTCCTAAATAAAACTTAAATATAAGTCTGTGGTTTTACTGAATCAAATCCCCCAGTTCATATTTAGAAAACACCCTCTGTTTGGGTGTTGATGGTACCTATCATAGAGGGATAACCAAACACAGTCTGTGTCTCAAAACCAGTGTTAAATCAATGTCAGTATTGAGAGGGGAAAAAAAGGGGGAGTCTAAAATCACAAGAAGTACAGACATATCTATAATGCTTGCCCTTCTGGATCCACTTCTTCAGGGTCTGCATCCTCATAAATGTACTCTGCCATTTGCCAAACCTGCATGATATTGTCTTCTGATACAGAAAAAAATCACCCAAGGTTCATCAGGATTCCAGGATAAATCAGATATCTTGGTAGCATGACCGCCATGAATAAACAACTCTGCTGGCCTGTCCTCTGAATCTTCTGGGGATTGTTCCTCTCCAATTTTACTTAAATCCCAGACATTCAGTCTCAGATCGGTACCACTGGAAGCCAAAATAGTCCCATTGTGAGGCGACCACTGACCTTGGAATATTTCATCCTATGTGATTCAAAGGAATGCAACTTAAGTTTCAGATTTCTTAGATCCCACAAGGCAACAGTCTTGTTGGCTGATCCTGTGGCAAGAATGCAGTCACTGTAAGGACTGAAAGACAGGCAGTTCACTTCGGCAGTGTGAGCATCAACTGAGTGACGTGGTTTAGAAGTACTGTTTGAACGAGTATCCCAGATCATAAGTTTCTGATCATGAGCAACTGACCCAAACAGAGACTCAAGGAGCAGATGCCAAGAAACATCTTCTGCTACTGCATACTATTACTATGCCCTGTAAAGATGGTCTTCGCATCCACAACTTCCTTTGGAACAGCACTGATGTCCCAGAGGCAGATGGTAAGTTCATCTGAAGCACTAAGTAAGTGTCCACTGAGACTTGGGTTCCAAAAGAGCCCATAGCCTTCCTTCTGATGTCCACAGAGATGCAAGTCTGGGTTGCACTCTCCAGAAGGGTCTGCTATGGAAGGATGTTTTGTATGTTCAAAACCAAGAATATCGCTGAATGCAGTCTTTGTTACAATGATGCAAGGGTTCTGGGGAATATAGTGTACCCTGTCTACTTCTCCTTCCTGGTTGATCTTGATTTCTATTTCAATTTTTCCACTAACTGAACCCGAACCTCCAAATTCTCCTTTCTCACTGTCATAGTGGGAAGCATCATGGTTAGGGAGATGCACCCTGGCTATCACAAGGTGGTTTTGCTCATCTGACATGTGTGTTCCTAGGACAAGTCGATGAATGCTGAAGTCTTTCCCTTCTGGTCTGGTTACATCTGGAAGTCACTGTGCAGTTAGGCTAGGCCACTCCAGAGCATGGGTCGCCCCCAAATCGTAAAGAAAAGGTGTGGGTTTTTTTCCATACTTTGTACTCTTCGTTGATCACACCTTCTTCCTCTGCCTCATCAAATGCTGCTTCCTTGCCAGCCACAGCAGGCAGGCAAGCCAGGGGGATCCTTGGGTAGAGTATTGCTGGAGGGACGGGGAGGCTACAGACCACAATTTCATATTCTTAAGCCTCTATATCCACTTCTTGGTATTATCCTATCATCATGTAGGATGTGGTTTGCTATCTTTTGTTTGTTTTTTCCCTTAAGTACATGAAGAGCATATTAGGCTGCTGAGATCCAAATTATCAAAAAGGAAAACATAAACCAAAACACAGACCTATGTTAATAGGTATCAGTAGTTGCTAAATGGGCATATAATACATCATACTTGTACTTTTGGACATTTCTTTCCTTTTATTTCAAGCCAACTTTTTATAACCTAAATCTATCCTTTTGTTTCCAAACACAATAATTGAACTTAACCATGCAACTTAATGTTGTTAATTGTATCTCTCATAATTATGAGAGGGGCCCATTCACAGAGGGCTTTGTATGTCCTGATAAAATATTGGTAATAGGGAGCCATTTAGAACTTTATGTATGCTTGAAATAAATACTTTTCCCAAATGGTCTGTCCTAAGAAGAATTCCTCCCTAAAGGACTTAGATACTAGCTTTCCTAAATGAGTAGCAAATCAGGTGCTTAGTCTGTACCTGCAAATATTCAGGTTTTTGCAATATTGTGAAGAGTGTGAAATACTAAGTGAGGCAGCTGGTGATAAAAGGGATATTTTTCTCATCAGCCAAAATGTAAGAACTGAGGGTCTTAAAATTACACTTAAACAGGTATACCTTGACCAAAACACTGTGAGGCCAAATGACATTCTTGGATATTGGCCAAGTAAAAGCAAAATAAAAAGGCCTTCAGAGCTTGTAACTTAGACTTGAGAAGACTTTGGGATAAATGAAGATAGAAATTCCTAGTGTGGATTCTCAGTGCTGGGGCAGGGGGGAGTCGACAGTGGCAATGGTAGAGGTTGAATCTCCCACAAAGTGATCCCAGCAGAGAAGGGGGAGGGGGGTGCAGAAACCAAGGCAGTGACAGAGTCAAGGCTATTTCATTCATCCCACATTTGTTTTGTGACTATTTAAATCTAGACATTTGAGATGGAGGGAAAACATGACATCCCTGAATACACAGAAATTTTAGTCTAATATAAATAAGAGTTGTTGTTCAGTCATTCATTCACTCATTCATTCTCTTAAAGTCTTTAACCAAAGACCTGCAGGAACACAGAGGTAACTGGATAATGGGAAGATGAAGGGACATCTCATTAGAGGGTGTTGGAGAGGACTTAGAATAGGAATTGGGCTTATGTTAGGTGATTGTGAAAAAAATTCAAAGAAGCAGCTCTATATAGAATGCTGTTAAGAATTGAGGTTATTCCATGTTGGGTGTATTAATAATTTTTACCTAGAAAACAAGGAGAGCAAAGAGAGGCTAAAGCTATGATTGAAAAAAGAAACATCAATGAATCATATTAGCCAACATAGAGGATACTGGTCTATTTTTGTGGTTTGGGTAATACCATGTTTTTGCCTTGATTCATCAGGCACTGTGTGGCCTTGTCTGAGATTAGTGCTGTGTGAGATTATGCCCAATAGAAAAACACCAAGGTTTTTCTCTAAGTTCCAGGCTACCCTGAGCTCTCAGGAGCTATTTTTCTTTCTCATGTCATTTATTCAACAAACATCTATTAAACATCTTATATGTATATGCCCCTAAAGTTATAAGTATACATTTGATAGGCTCAGTCCTCAAAAAAAAAAATAGCTGAGTTTTATAGTTACAGAATATAAATTAGAATTATATGCTGATGAAGTGGCCCCAATGAAGGAATTTTCAGGATGGTAGGGAATATGCCGTGAAGGCTCCACTGAAGAGGTAGCATTTTGCTGAATGTGGAAAGATGCATAACTTTTGAAAGTTTCAGATAAGAAAGAACGTTGTGGGCAGAAGTAGCAACTGAGAAAGTCCTCATAGATGAGGAGCCCTCTGAGCACCAAGAGAAGTCTGAGAAAGGCCTCATGCATTAGGCTGATGAGTCAACTAACACCTTTTTACTTTCCTTTGACCATAAGGAACTATGGAAGCATTTCATACAAAGGAAATCTATGATCACATTGGTGCTTGTCTGAGTAGTTTGTAGAGTAGGGTTAAAAATATATGTAGAAGGGTATGATTGGAGAACTAAAGATCATACCAAAAGAGCCTAGTACAGAGTCTGGCACGACCTTGGTGTATCCAGATGCTCTCGCCACATGGGTTCACCTCCTGCTCCCAAGGAAGATGTCCACCCTGTGGAAGCAAGTGCTCCCAGAGAGGTGAAACTTCAATCATAGAAGAAAGACTGATTTTTTTTTTAAGTTTATTTATATCTGAGAGAGAGAAAGAGAGAAAGATGGAGAGACAGAGACAGAGAGAGATGGAGAGAGAGAGAGAGAGAGAGAGAGAGAGAGAG
>NW_024412395.1:13610586-13644155 GCF_014898765.1 Herpailurus yagouaroundi
AGAGAGAGAGAGAGAGAGAGAGAGAGAGAGAGAGAGAGAGAGAGAGTCTCAAGCAGACTCTACACCATCAGCACAGAGCCTGACGTGGGACTCGAACTCATGAACCGTGAGATCATGACCTGAACCGAAATCAAGAGTCAGGACACTTAACTGACTGAGCCACCTAGGCATCCCAGAAAGTCTGTTTTTTAAGGAGACAGAAATGATTTAGTATTTTTAGTAATTTTACTTGATTCTGGAGAAGGATAAAACAATTACGAGATCACACGTCAGTGATGAGTATTGTCTGGTTTTAAAAAGCAGTCATTCCTTCATAACTTTTCATTAAGCCACCATTAAATATAAAAATTTAAATATTCTGTCAGCAAAACATTATTAAGTGCTCAAAAGCACCAGCAAAGGAAGACATGGAAACTTCTCAAAAGGTCTAAAATAGGATGGGTTCTAATCTTTCTTGGATAATTTGAGGCATCTTGTGTGATGATAAGGAAATGAATTGGATGACCTCTCAATGTCCTTTACAGACTAGAAATTATCAGATAATGTAGTCTAATAAGTCCTTGCAGTTACCAAAATAGGAAAGGGCTTCTTTTTGATCTCTGTCATTTACTGTTTTTTTTTTTTTTCTGTAGAATTAAGGACTGATTTACTTTTAAGTTAAATTGGGTGTGAAATTTTTTAGCAAAAATTTAAGTTTTTTTTTAAATCTAAAGTTTTTAAGCAAAAAGGTTATCTATTATTTTTATTTTTTATGATTTCACAAATAATACATCCTTATTTTGGAAGGACACTGAAAATACAGTAATTTCCAAGGAAGAAAAAATATCACCCATAATTTCATCACCTATATATGGTTCTGTTTAATAATTTGGCATCTACTCATCTATTATATTTAATACAAGACGTCACTGCAGGCCACATTCAATTCTTAGCCCTCTCGGGATTCAATTCATCCTCTAATGGCCTTATCTGAATTTCTACTCCTTCAAAAATTATTTTTTTGCTTTCCTTCTCATCACATCTGCTCTCAACTGTCTTGACAAATCAGAGTGTCTGTTAGGTGATTTTACAATTCTGTTCACCACATCTACATTGAAGGACAGTGAATACATGGGTTGAGGAAAGACAGCATCAGTTGCTTTTTATTTATCAAATTACTTTCTCCTCCCTCAGAGCTTTATGTACCATTAAATTCAGTCCATTGAAAACTGCCCACAAAAATGTTCAAGGAATAAAATGGTACAAACAACTCAGGGAAACCACTTAGCCGTCTGGTATATAAACATCAAGGTTGTAGACAGCTCTCTAAAGATAACGGACATCAAAACAGAGGAAGTCTCCTGTATATAATGCAATACAAACTCACACATTCTACTATATTACATTAGTGGAGCAAAAATTTCACTCAAGGACTTAATTCTGAAGCAAAAAGATTTAAAATTTTACATTATTTGTAATTCTTTCAATAAGGAAATTGAAGACAGTGTCAGAAGTAATACAGGTTTTAATTTTAGGCAAGGTAGGTCCAGTATGTACCAGCCGTGATCAGAATAAATTAAAAAACAAAAAAACAAAAAAGTACAATCATGTCTCTATTAAGTTTTCATCTTTGGCTAACAAAAAGAAACTCAGTTAAAAATGAGACTCTTTGCCACAGCACCAGAGTGGGATCAGACAGGATTTTCGGGAGTAGTCATTTGTTGGGGCAATCTGTTTTCTTCTGCTAAGTGGCCTACTTCATTTTTTCCCTTTTATTCTTTTATTCAGCATGTTTGGGGGTAATCACTAAGTGTCTTGCATAGTGTTAAATACTTTCCATGGTGGTGAACTCTGAATGCAACATTTCATTTAGTCCTCATTATAAGCTTAAGGTAAGTACAATTATTATATAGATATTATATATGAGTCAATGGATTCCCAGAGATAAACTCATTTGCTTATGTTAGACTGTTAGTGAGTGTCCCCAGGCAGTATGTCATCATAGCCATCATGGTTAATGCCCAAATAGATGGCCCAATCTCATTCTCTTTATCAATATTTTTAAAAGGGCATAATATTTGTCACCAGCATCCCATATATATTTATATAATTTTTTTTACCTTTGGGGGGAGATGGATATGTCCATTACCTTAATTGTGCTAGTGGCTTCGCACATATACATCAAAATTTATCAAATTTTAAACCTTAAACAGTTGCAACTCACTGCATTTCGGTTATACCTTACTCATGCTTTAAAAAATAAATAAATTATAGGGGTGCCTGGGTGGCTGAGTCCCTTCAGTGTCCGACTTCGGCTAAGGTCATGAACTTGCGGTTTGTGATTTCGAGCCCCGCGTCAGGCTCTGTGCTAACAGCTTAGAGCCTGCAGGCTGCTTCCTATTCTGTCTCCCTCTCTCTCTGCCCCTCCCCTCTTGTGCTCTGTATCTCTGTGTCTCTCAAAAATAAACGTTAACATTTTTTAAATAAAAATAAAAAACAAATAAAATAAATGAATTCTATTTTCCTATATGAAGAGTGAGAGACTGCTCCTTGAAGGGAAATACAAAGAGTGTCAAGCAGATTGATATGAGTAAGTTAAAGAAAACTTCCTGGAGACAGAAGGTGCTAGAGAAGCACAAAGACCAATTCTTTTTTAATTTTTTTTTCAACGTTTATTTATTTTTGGGACAGAGAGAGACAGAGCATGAACGGGCGAGGGGCAGAGAGAGAGGGAGACACAGAATCGGAAACAGGCTCCAGGCTCTGAGCCATCAGCCCAGAGCCCGACGCGGGGCTCGAACTCACGGACTGTGAGATCGTGACCTGGTTGAAGTCGGACGCTTAACCCACTGCGCCACCCAGGCGCCCCACAAAGACCAATTCTAAGAAGCATAAACATTCAATCAACATGTTGTTATGATTATTATTAGTAGTAGCAATAGTAGTATGGAAATGAGTAGTACGGAGAAAAGTATTTTCCTTTCACTGGGTACCTGCTTCTCTGTCACACTCTGAGAAAGACAGAAAAACGGGTAGTAGGAAGGGGAACCAGAAGTCTTACTTTGATCCATGCAATAAACATATACTAATGATCTACTGTTAGATCAGGCTTTTTATTAAATATTGGGGATGTAAGGTATACAAACACAATTCATGTTCCTGTGGAACTCTTTTACAGAGGTAGATATGGAGTTCTTTTATAGAGGTAATGCAGTATACTACAGAACACAAAAGAAAGACCTCAGTCCAGCTAATGGTAAAGTTGAGTTATAGACAGGAACATTTCCTAAAGGCAATGTCTTAAAAACTTAGTAAGGAATGATCTGATTAAGAAGGGGAAAAACTGCATTGCTAATAGTGACCAGTGTGTACTAAGGCACACATTTGAAAGTGCCGACAATTTGGAGAATTTCAAGCATTTCAGTGTGGCTTCAGCATGGGCAGGATGAAATGTTAAGGGAGAAAATCAATAGGGACAAACATGGTTGTAAGTGATCAAACAGAATTCTATATCTAATGTTAAAGCATCTGGATTTTATTATGAATAATGAGATAGGGTAAAAAAATGTAAGACTAGATTTAACTTGTGTGATCCATTTCAGTGACTTCTGCATATATAGAATAAAATATGCATGGTCTTTGAAATTTATGTAATAAACTGTGCAAAAGATATCTATTTTAAAAGAGTTATAACAGAGTAAAACTAGTTTGAAGACAGAAGGTGCTAACATCCTCCTTCTGTGACAGCTATAGGATTTTGTTTCGCCACAGAAAATCAGCTAAAATGTGAACCATTCTGGGTGTCTGTTATATTGCAATAACTTTTCTTATTATGGGACCAGCATTGACTAGAAATTATTAGTATCTTAGAAATATGAAATCATAAAACGTCAGATCTGAAAAAAGTCTGAAACCACCTAGCCAAATTCCATTTATAGATAAGAAAACTTAGGGTCAGTGAGAAATGAATTCCCCAGTGTTGCATAATCAGAAATTGAGACAGCAAACAGTACAACACACAACCGCTACTGCCTGGTCCTGATCTCCTTATAATGCTCACCAGGCTGCCTCACCTGCTACGTTTTCAGCACCTATTACTGATAGTTGATGGAAAAATATTATTGATCATTTGAAGATTATCATCTGTAACGACCAGCATATAAAAATCATATGAATATACACCTGAAATTAAAGTAACACTGTGTGCCAACTATTTTTCAATTAAAAAAAAAACACATTAAGTTGTAGAACAAACAAACAAACAAACAAACACATGAAGGTATTTTAAACAAGCAAGACTGTTGGACAAGAATTTATGGCAGGTTTTCCAAAGTTCCTTGTCACATGGTTGCAACAAAACTTACACATGAACGTTTTTCAAATCGGTGACAAGTTGAGGTATTCAAAAATGCGCATAGGCTTCTGGCTCAAGATGACAGACATCTTTTCTTCTTCCCCAAAGTTTATTAAAGAGATAGCAAAGAAATCACAATAACAAAATAACAACAACTACAACAACAACGTTTAGAACAATTATTATGCAAAGGGGATTTTCTAAGGAGGTTTTCTAAAGAGGATGACAAATAAAAATTCAAATTATACAGGCTTGATTTTTACACCCTCCCCTAAAAATAAAGACTATCCTAATTAGGGGTATTTAGGCTCTGGGTACATAACCCTTTGATTTCCTCACTAATTAATTAAAGACAGCTGTGGCCTTAAACTGAGCATTTGTCTCTATTGTCAAAATATTTTAATCCAAGAAAGCTAATGACAACCCATTTTCCTTTAAACAAATAAGCACTAACTCAGTGACAGAATCTTAACATTTTAAAGAATCTTAAAGATGGTATCTCCAGTCAACGTACCTTCAGATGTGGAAATAGGACACAAAGACATAGATCTAAGTATCTGAACTCAGAGTCCTGTGTCTTCAATGACAGGGCTGAAGGGCTGCCTGTGTTCCCCATTTCTGTGAATACTGCCACTTGACCTAGTTCCTTGACAACTCTCTTCCTGACTCTTCTTAGAATATATATCAGCAAGTTCTTTGAAATTTATGTTTGAACTAGATTTCAAACCTGCTCGCTTTTCCCCTTTTTAATTATATCCACAATAGTCATAATTCAATAATTATTTATCATGTTTCCGCAGTGTGCCACGTACATTTGCACATGCTGGTGTGAGACAGTCCCAACACTCAACAAGCTTACATTAGATTTGCAGTAATAATATGAAAAAAAAAAAAACACTAAAAAAATCAGGTAACAGAGTGATATGTGATACAAATAAAATCCCAGTTTAGATCATCAGTTTTTCAGTAAATCCTAGGGGCTACCTTTCTTTTACACTCCAAGAGTGCCACGCATGGCCCAGGTCACATTACCTACTCTGCTTTGTCATTATGGTTTCTTGTAGTCATTCCCAAGTGAGACAGAGGTAGAGACATGCAAAGGGATACACAGTTATCTGCAGATTCCACTTCTGAATGGACCTTATAAGGAGCTCTGCAGACACACTTGCCAGTGAAACAACTACAACTAGTGAATATTATAAAACAAAACAAAAAATCAACCTTTAAAAAAATTTAATGTTTATTTATTTTTGAGAGAGAGAGAGACAGAGACAGAGACAGAGAGAAAGCGCGAGCAGGGTATGGGCAGAGATAGAGGGGGATAGAGGATCTGAAGCTGGCTCTGTGCCCACAGCAGAGTCTGATGTCTGGTTTGAACTCAGGAACCATGAGGTCATGACCTGAGCCGAGGTCAAGAGTCTCACGCTAAACCAACTGAGACCCTAGACACCCCAAAATCAACCTTTTAAAGTCTCTGAAAACTGCCCTTAGGACATACAGCAAATAAAACATTTATTTAAGAAAATCTAAATCTCAATAAAAATTGCATGATGACTCTCTTGCTCTCTCCCTCCTCCCAGTCCCCAGCTGAGCAGGGGAGAGCTCCACTCTGAGTGGGTGAGACCAAAAAGACTAATCCCTCTCCCCCAAACTCCCAGGTAAGGGCTATAGTAGCTTTCTAGGAAGGGCCAATGCTAGCCTTTTTCATCTCCCAGCTTCGTTTCACAGAGGTTAAATTCCAGGCAAGTGCAGCCCAGAGGTTGAGAATCCCTTCCACACTCAGTCTCAATTTGTAAGGTGAAGGCTTTCCCTCAAGTGTGCAGAACATTGCTGAAAAATCACCCATACCCTACAGATATCTAGGGAAAATGTATGCCTTTCCTTCTTCATTGACTATAGTGACCACACCTATTCCCTATACTTTCAGACTTTATCATTATACCTAGACCAAGAGAGGCACTCAAATGCTTGTTGAAAAAGAGAATTAAATAAAAACTCTCTCTTTTATTTCTAGTTACATAATCTTATCCATCAATATTGGGTTAAATAGTTTCCCTCCTCGATTCAGGTCCTTCCCAGAATCTCAGAATGTGACCTTATTTGGAAATAATGTCATCACAGATGTAATTAGTTAAGATGAGCCCATACTGGAGTAGGGTAGGCCCTTAACCCAATATGACTGGCATCCTCACAAGAAGAGAAGAAAAAGAGATAGAAACAGGTTGGGACAGAAATTGAAGTCATGATGCCAAAAGCCAAGGAACACCAAGGAATGCCAGCAATCACTAGAAGGCAGGAGCGAGGCAAGGAGCAGATTCTACCTCTGAGCCCCCAGGAAGGAATCAACTTTGCCAACAAATTTTGGACTTTTAGCCTGAATTGTGAGGGAATACATTACCATTGTTTTTAGCCTCTAGGTTTATGGTATTTTTTTATAGCAGCCCTAGGAAGCATACACCATCTTTTTGGATTCAGCTCAAATGCTATCTCCTACTTAACTCTTCCTTGATTCCATCTGGACTGAGTGCTTCTGAAGGAAAAGATACAACTTGTTCGTATTTGTACCCTTACTGTCTAACATACAATAGGAGATTTAGTGCCGCCTTTTGAAAAGATGAAGTTTCTTCCCTCTGGAAGCAATCTTTTCCTCTTCTGAATGCTCACAACACTTAATAAAGGAAGACAGAAAGAAGCTGATTCACGTTAGTGTCAGGACAAAATAGTGACCGTGGTGAAAAGATGTAGAACAACAACTGCAGTCCATAATAGATAACCCATAATATAGACTGAATTGATAGAAATGTGAAAGGCAGCAAATTGTTACACAGTGTTTTTCATGATTCCTAGGATCCTTAGTATTTTTCCAAGAAACACTTTTTCGTCCAGGAACTCTTGAGACCCACGGTGAAATGGAGAAGATTTCTCTCTAAGAGAACATTCCCACTGGTGCAGACAGGAAGGATAAGGTAGGCATTAATTTGGGGTTGTTCTCTCTTAGGAGATACTCAGCTTAGGCTTATGATCATTCTAACATCCTATACCTGGAAGTGAAAACAACAGAATGAGCTTTGACACTTGTGGCGGGGGTCCCTTTCTTCTAGTCATGGAGAAGAGTGGTGTAAAATACTAGGTGAGAGCAGAAAGCCTGACATTTTATTTGCATTTTCAGGAAACATCCAAGGGAGTAAGAAAAAAAAAATAACCTCTCATTTTTAGTGTTCAATTTGTAACAAAATACAATCGTAGAAAATCTTATTTCTTTCCCTGGATTTTCTGTTTCAGTTTGCAGCTCCCTGGCAAGCTTATTATGACGATATAGACCCAGAGAATGGCTGACATTCTCCTGAAAAATACAAACCTTAATGATACATTTTATGGTATATGATTTGAGATGCTCATCCTTGAGTGTGCATAATGCTCTGAATCATCATTGTTTTGGCATCAAGATATGATTGATATTAGATGTTATACCTAGTATTTTGTCACCTTCTAAGAGGCAACTTTTAAAATTGGATTCTTCTGAACATTTACCAACTGCATGATATTATCTCTGGAGGAATGAATATTTGGATAATTGGGAACTCTAAAACGTTGATGTAGGGATTTATGATTTGGATAAAATTACCTTCTGCAACATGAATTTTTGAGAGACTGGAAAAATTCTTACATCCCAAAAAGACTCAGAACTTATGAAGTGTATCAAGATATATTCAGATTTATACTGAGGCTTTATTGCATGTTTCATTTAACAGATTTGTGCCTCCTTTGATCTTTGATCCCAAAAGACTCAACCCAGCACACTACCATATCATATGAAACATGTGTATTTTCATGCTCAATGAAATGCAACTTTTAAACACTCAACACTGTTTTACAAAATGTCTCATGTGAACTTAAGATTTTCATACAAGACAACTTCAAAAATAATCACTACAATTTCAAATAACATTATCGCTTCATGTTTATTACAGTGATTACAATTTCACCATTCTTATCTTCACCTGTGATCATAGCTCAGGGCACCCACCAGAAAAATCGATGGGTTCAACCTTTAATTATCATAATTTATTCTTTATCATTGTATTTTATCAATAAATATGTCCTTATCAGACTTTTGATACTTTTTCATGGTATTTTTTCATGATCCAGATCATATTGCTGAGTTCAAAGTAGATCTAGATATAAGGCAAAAGGTTAGAAATCCCATACTGAAGCTTATATTGCCAATAATGACATCCTTTCCCCTTTTCTTTCACCATTGCCAGATATTGATTGAGCTCATTTTATGTGTAAGGCATTACTTTCTAAATACTGAATAAAATTCAAATGAGAAAGTCATCAAACCTGAAACCGAAAAGTTTAAAACAACACCTTGCTTTTATAAAGCAATGTGTATTTAAGGTAGATTCAAGTAATAACTGCAAAAGGAAATCAGAGGTGAGAAGCTTTTGTGGATTAGGAAAGTCTACTTCTAAACAGGTATGGGGTTGAAGTTCATCTTGACTGTGATTTCAGAACCAAATATATAGACTTCTTGGGGGACCAAGGATTCTGATCTTTGAGCTTCTGATATTTGACTTATTTTTTCTGAAATGGCTTATAAAAGTATACAAATTGTTATATATGTCATGATGAAAAAATGTAAGAGACTCCTTGGCCCTAGAAAATCTTATACAAATGGTTATATGCAATTATGAGGAACACAGGTAGATTTAGCTGCAGGAAACTCCAAAAGGAAACAAACAAACATGGAAATGAGACATGAGCAATCACTTTCATACTTCCCTATTTTCCATTAGTGGTTTTTCCCCCCCTCCGGTCTCTCTTTTCCAAAGCTTAGTATTCTGTGCCATACTGTTACATACATTTCAAGACTGAAGTACACTTAGATAATATATATGTGAGCAGTTTTCTCTTGCACCCAACGGCCCAGGAGAGGCACCCTGAAGCTGCCCCTTGCAGCTGAGCTGCAGCAGCTGGGAGAAGCAGAGCTCCCAGCTTCTCCTCACTCCTCCTCACAGGGCTTCAGCCAGAGAATCTCAGCTCTTGTCTGATTTTTGTTGGTTTTTAAAGCTCTACTTCTGTATATCTTTTTTAACAACAACAACAACAACAACAACAACAACAACAACAACAACAAGAAAAAAATGATTTGAAAAGAAATGTTTAACTATTGATCTATTTTAATGCTCTCATTTTAAACATGAGAAATATGAACATTTATAGAGATTAGGAGTTCCACAAGGTCGCAGGTAAGAATTTGAAAGGAAAATTAGGAAGGAATTAAACTTAATTTTCACAGTAGAAAAATCATTTTGCATAGCCCCCATTAGTCTTATCTTTTATTTCTCTTTCTCATGAATCCAGACCATCCGAAGAAGGACAGAAATTGTCTTCTAACTTTGCAGCTCAATGCTCATAAGTACAATTACACGTGTATGTACAAGTCTCCAAAAATGGGCCAGTGTTAAGAAAACCCAGCTAAGGGGTGGCTGGGTGACTCAGTCGGTTAAGGGTCTGGCTCTCAGTTTAGGCTTATGTTATGATCTCCCAGTTCATGAGTTCAAGCCCCATATCAGGCTGTGTGCTGACAGTGTGGAGCCTGCCTGGGATTCTCTTTCACTCTCTCTCTGCCCCTCCCCAATCTCTCGCTTGCGCTCTCTCAAAATAAATAAATAAACTTTTAAAAAACTACCTGAAACAAGTACCAAATACTTAAGTGCCAATAGTTTGGTACCAATAGTTAATTACCAAAATTAGAATCACTAGTAGTAATAATGGTAATGGGAGAAGGTGTAAATTTCTAGGAGTAAAAGAAGGTGGATAGAATTGATATAAATTGATATAATCAGCTATTTAGTTATTACACAAGTTAATGTTTTTAGGAAACAAATTCAAAATAAACGAATTTCAAGATAAATCTTGTGAAGACACTTATTAGTGTTCTGGTAAGTTTACATCATGAGAAAAAATATAAAGTCGTTTTAATACTTTGTGTCTGACACCCTATAGAGTTCTGTTTATCAGTAATTGGAATATTCAAGTTAGTTAAATGTAGTTCCATCTTGCATATTATCTTACATTTCAGAGGTGCAAGATTCTCACAGAGAAACATATTTCCAGTCTGTTGGTATTCGATATAAATGTAGTCCAAGTCAAATATGAAAAGGCAACATCACTATAGAAAACTATAATAACATCAAGAAAAACCCTGAATCAAAAGATACCCTTCATTATTTCACAAATGATGTCATTTAGTATGGCACAAATTTGCAGGCCAACCAACCAACCTATTGGGAGGCACAGAGTAGCCTGTAACCTAACATAACAGAATGACTATGTCCTTTGTAGTTAGATGGACTGAATTGCAAATTTAAGCTCTGAAAGATATCTTTTTGAATATGCATTTCCTTGATTGTTTAATAGAGAGAGCAATACCTATAATGATAAGGGGATAATTAAATGTAATCATGAAATATGCAAATCTCATAACCAGGTTCTTGTCACAAGGTACCGTAAACTAATATTCAATCCAACTATACGTTAATAGTTAAGTACCAAAATTACAATCAATAGGAGTAATAATGGTAATGGGATAAATTGTAAATTTCTAGGAGTAAGAGAAGACAGATAGAAGCAACATCATATAATCTCTTCTCCCTCTCAGACTTCTACAAAAAGATTTAAAAAAAAGAATTTATAAAATGGCATAAACTGTGACAAGGAAAATGAGAAAAAACGTGACCCATGGGCAGGAAATTTCAATAATTACTGGATCATAGAAAGGACATGAAACCACATCTAGCAATGCAGCCTCAAACTTGGCCATGTGCACTGGGCTCTATATAGCCAAAGAGGTTTCTCGCCTGTTGCAGAGCTTGACATTTCGAATGTGACGTTTAGAATCCACATTTAGAAATCGGGCTAAAATGTGGGCTGTTATGAGCATCCACTCCTAAATCATGGGTCTAATAGAACACAAGTAGGTGGGAACAGTTCATTCCCAGTGAGCACACAGAACGCTCCTGGCAGTGTGGTATCTATGTCCAGACAAAATGTCCTTCTGCACAGACAGGTATTTAACATCTGGGGCAAAAAAAAAGACCCCTGAGGAGAGCTCTACCTAACCTGACGTTAAGAGCTTTCCCAGGACCACAGCCTGCCTATCAACAGCCTATCTATGAAGAGTGAGCAACCTGGCCTTGCTTTTGTTCCACACACACAACAGTCCAAAGTAAAGGACTCACAGACCTTTCAAGAAATTTGAAAGGCTCTGATATGAAATAGAATGAAGGAAAAGGAACTTAAAAAAATAGCTTCAGAAAAATGTATGCATTTTATATGGAGAGAGAAACAGGATCTTGTGAAACAGAAAAATCACAGAACTAGACATTAAAAGTAGCATTAAAAATAGAACATATAATAAACGAGACAGAAGACTAAGGTCAAGAAATATCTCTGAGCATAGAACAAAAGATTATATAGAAAATGAGAAAAGAGATAAGAAACAAGAGGACCAGATGAGAAACCAATAAAAGTTCCAGAAAGGGAGAATAGAAAAAAAATGATGAGGAAGAAAATCAGTAAAGAAACAATTTGAGAAGATTTTCCACACCAGGAAGGCTATAGGGCATTCAAATGAAACTTAGAGAAAGAGTACCACACAAGACATATGAAAATAAAATCAGAAATCTGGATGTATCAATTTTAAATTGCAGATTGTGGAGGATAAAGTGAAGGCCCTAAAAGTGTCCAAAAGCAATGAAAAAAAGTAGTTCAGTCACAAAGGTATGAAATATAGAGTGGCCTCAGCCTTTTTCTTAGCAACAATGAATGTAAGAAGACAATGAAAAAATACCTTTGGAATTATGAGGGAAAGAGATTTTTCAACCTAGACTACAATACTTTGAAAGACTACTATAAAGTGAGAAGACAGAATAAAGACATTTTCATCATGAAAAGACTCAAAGAATTACCTTCACTCACACTTAGGAAATTATTCAAGGATATATTTTAGCAAGGTAAGAAATGTATCTAATTAAAAGGAATACATAGACTCCAGAGAGAAAGAAAAGTAAATCTTATGATGAGAGTTCCAGCCAGGAAGCTTCTATTAGAGCAGAAGAAAAAGTTTGGGAGGGATTTCTCTTGAAAAAAGGCGATTCTATGAATGGAAATGTCAAACATTTTCAGGAGATAAAGGACAGAAGTTTAAGCACATTGCTAGAAGGTGCAGACCAACATAGAACTATGAATTTAAAACAAACAAAACAACAACAGAACCCACTTGGTAGGAAAGAGAGGAAAGCCCTGCATAGGAAGGTCACATATTAACATGTGAACTATTTCCTCATCAGAAGTAAACAGCATCTAACTCTGATTTGAAAAGTAAGAGCAATAATTATTTTGTGATGTGAAAGAAAATGCCATAAAGTTAAGCCTAAAACAAAGAGAGAATCATTGTGTCCACAAGTGGGGAATGGGGAAGGAGGGATGGTCACTGTTGCCTTTCATTGTTGTCTTATTTGAGAATTAGTTTGACAAAATAAACAATACATTTAAATAGACGTTTAATGTCTTCAAGATAGAGTTTTCCCATAAGTGGACATTGAGATGTGTTTTCATGTGCAAATAATTTATACTGACATCTTCCTGGGAGAAACCAGGAACACAGTCGTCTGACAAGGACAAGGAAGGAAAAGAGGTAAAGAGGTGGTTTCAGCAAGTCTCAGCCTCAGGTTGATCCCCTAACATCTGGTCCTGACTGTAGGCAAGGGAGCTGGGCTTTTCCACTCTGCTCCAGCTTCCAGTCTAGCTCTGCTAAGGGCTCTGCTGCCCGCAGATGAGAGCAACTCAATCTTCACATATTTTCATTTCTGGTAATGCAAGCAAAGTAGCCCTTACATAGTCACTGAAGAAGGGCAGGTGGGGGCCTTTAGAAACACAAGAACAATAAACTGGGGGAGTGTCACACAGAAAGGGAAAACAGATCTGAAGAGATCTGGGCGAAACACAGTGTCCACTACAGAATGTAGTTCAAGATCATTGGATTTAATAGTCCAGCCCATGTTAGTAGGTCTAAAACTAAAATACTCTTAGCTGCTTTTAGTTCTAATGGGTCATCCTCCCATCTTCCCCAAACATATTTTAATAAATCTCTATTGAGCTCCTATATCCCCTGTCCTCAAACAGCAAAATCCATTAAATCACACAAAATTTATTGTTATCATAAAGAAATATGCTGTGAGAAAAAGGCACTGGACCTGTTTCACACCATTAGGAGGTGGTTTGGTGGGGAGGGGTGGGATAGTGTTCCAAGGAACATTTCTAAGGGGAGTTGATGCTGGTGTTGAAGTACGAATGTCTTAGCTAAGCAAATAAGTGAGAAAGGTCTTTCCAAGGAGAAGTCACAGATGTGAGCCATATGCAGAGGGGGAGATCTGACTGAGCTTGGCACGATTTGGGAACTGCAAGTACTTCAGTGTGCAAGTACACATCCACTTATCAGCTTCTTTTAACAGGCTATTTGCTAATGGCAAAAAGTTAGACGTGATCATGAAAGTGGATGCGGTAAGATCGCCAATGTCTTATTTTCACGTTATATTGACCTTTTGTATGCATTGAAAAGCAATAATATTTTCTAATAAATCACCCCACTGATCAGCTTCAAACCCAGAAGCAAGTTACCCTTTAAAATCTCAGCCTACTTCTCATAGAAAACACACACTGTGAAAGCACACTGGTTCACCATACATGGCGGGCTGCACAAGAGATAAGAAAGCACATTCATTCCTGTTATCATTCACCTCTGGTACTTAATTCTTATCAGGGACTTTGTTGCTAATTCTATAACTTTCCCATCCTTGCTACTTATGAACCATTTCACACTGGGCAAGTTGTTTCATCTTTCAGAGACCCATATTTTCCCAGCTATAATATAAGGTTGTATACAGTTAACTTGTAAGGTTATTATGTGGATGAAAAAAAATTAGATCATGTCCACAACATAAATAATGGAGGCCATGACCCCTGCTAGTTGCTAAACAGATTACAGTTTCTTTCACTTTCAGATTATGGACCCTACTTATATACTGTAACTTCTACAAGAAACTATTTCTTGTTTGGGTTCCATGTTCCAGATATACTGGTTGCATTGTGCGCAATACTCATCCTCAGAGGAAAAATCTGAGATAGGTATTATCATTCCTCCATTTTACACATAAGAAATTTTAGGAATAAAGAGATGAAGTAACTTTCCTCAAGTCACAGGCTACATGGACAAAACCCAGGGTTCAACCTAGCTGATTCTGACGAAAAACTTGAGTCTGTTCCACTACAACAGAGCAATTTTAGCACCTGAGGTAACTCAGGATCAGCCATGAATAATGCCTGGATGTGAACATTTGTTTTCAGTGTTCTTGAGAGGTATTTTCACAAGATCAGAGAAAAACAAAACATTGTATTTGAGCGCTGGTGATGCTGCCCATACTGGCTCACAAAGGTGGTCCTTTCGTATTTGTATTGGGTAGCCAGAGTAGGTAAACAGACACTGGACAATCAGAATGAGCATAATGCTTCTATGCTGATGCACAGTGAGTCACCCAAAGCTGTAAAAGTTAGAAGGAGGATTATACAGTAATGTAAATTTGCTTGCGTGCTAAACCAAGGGACAAGATCTGAATGTGTGGCACTCTAAAAGGAATTGAAATTTCTGGGGGTCAGGATTATTTTATACTGATTTAGACACTGCTTGTAGAAATTAAAAAAAAAGAAAGAAAAGGAAAGGAAAGGGAAAAAAAAAGGTTTTAGTGGTATGTTAGTTGGGTCCTACAGAAGCTGACACTGAAATGCAGGCAGGAGGGCAACAGGCTTGCAGAGAAGTAACATCTATGAAAGCAAAAGGGAGGAAAGATGAGGCAGGGTCTGTCAAGAAAGTGTGATATAAATGCCCATGGGGGCTACGGAAGGATATTAGAGTAATCCTACAGTGAGCAGAAACTGCTCTCTCCTTCTGTCAGTCTTGTCCAGTCACTGGCTGAGGCCACCCCAAAGAGAACATGAACTTAACTCAAAGCTGAGGCACACCTGAAAAAGTGAACTGAAGGAAGCTGCCAGCTAACATCACTTCTCACACTGGGCAATGAGCCCTTCCTTGAAGGAGAATTTCAGAGTTACATCTCTTTGTATCTGTCACAACCCATACTTTGTACCCTGTGGATTCACTGTTCCATATACATCTGGAAAACACATGCTTGTGGGGGTAGAATTTAAAACAGGAAGGTAGAGGCTGGAATTCTCTCTCTCTTTCCCACTCCCATCCCAGGGCTGCAAGTGGTACTCATCCATCTATTTCTGCCTTCATCTTTTCAAATCCCCACTCGACTGTCACCTCTACTGGTCTCAGTGGGCAGTTTACCTTAGGTTGTATCCCAAACTCTTTCTTGAGGGATATGAGTTCCTGGCAACCATAGGCTTCTCAGGCCAGTGTCCTGCACTTACTCATTCACAGTTACAATCGGGCAAGAAAGGAACCCAACTGGATACCAATATTTCACATATTCCTTACTGCCCCTGTTAATTAACAGCTGCTCTAGCTCCTCCTGCTGATGAGTTTCAGTGGTCTGCTAAGACAGTGACTCCTTTTCTGGTCTGCTGGTCCCTGGATACAGGGGTTCAAAGCACCAGGTGGTAGTCAGAGGTTTTAGTTCAATAGGATGTTTACTCTGTCTATTGGCAAGAGTGTATACTCCTCCTGTGGGCCAGGATCTCTAATCCTGCAGAGCCGAGAGTGGAGGGAATGAGAAGCACAGAGTCTCCTTGGGGCGTCATTAGAATTGGGAATAATAGCAATTGGAACCATTTCTGCTTCTGCCCCGATTCCCAGACCTATGCATTCTTGCTACTAGAGACACAATGCCACAGACATGTCTCTAATTTCTAGAAGATGGTATTCTAGGCTCACAGAAGACTGCCACCCAGCTGGCACTTAATTAGTGCCTTCAAAGTACCATTATGATGCTATATTTGGTAGCTGTTTCCAACTGGTATGTATGAGACAATGAGTGGAACCCAAGCTCACGGCCCATGCCTGCTCCTTCGTTGCTATGAAGTGGGACCAACCAGAGGCAGTCATCTGATGGCACATCGTTTAATAAGGCATTTTGTGTACTCAGTTGATAGTGGCCCTCTGGTAGATAATACTCTGCTGGTATTCATATGTGAAAGAAAAACCTTCCCACTGCATGCCTACTCCCATAGGCCCATCCGAATGTCTCTACCCCAGACCGCCTTGTCCTTGATCTTCTACTTTCTATTCTAAGCCCCTGACAGCTGACCAGTCCGTCTGTAACTTTGCATGAGTCTGTATATATTCCTTTTTGTTTTTTTTTTTAGTTTATTTGTTTATTCTGAGAGACAGGATGCAAGTGGGGGAGGTGCAGAGAGAGAGGGAGAATGAGAATCCCAAGCAGGCTCTATGTTATCAGCACAGAGCACGACACAGGGCTTGAACTCAGGACCTGAGCCAAGATCAAGAGTCAGACATTTAACTGAACAGAAAGTGGACGCCCAGGTGTAGCACCTAAGGTTCTTCCCTTTGGAAAGATATTCTCTTGCCACTGTCAGTCAAGGCCATTTCTGATGTACTACAACTCAAAAGCTGAGGTGGACCTAGTGATGACAGTAGCTGAAGGCTGGTTGCCACCTACTCTGAACTGGACAGTGAGCCTTGTCTTGAAGGGGTGTGTATCTTCATGTCTATCACAAGTGGACTTATTTATTCTGATAGACTTGGCATTTCTTCTTCATTCTTTTGGTGACAAGGTCTCTCTTCCCTTTAATGAAGAACCTTTCAGGCAAGTCCTGGTAAGCCTGCTCTTCTGATCCGTGGCTACAGATGAACATGCGGTAAACTGGGTCAATCATACTGTCCCCAGAGAATTGGAAACTGGAGTCATGAGAAAAAGAGAAGAAACATTAGCCCTTGGCTAATTTTGTTGTCCATTTTTTTTTTCTGCTGCAGATCCTATAGTTGTACACTGGCCCCTGTCCTTCTGAAAGTCCTAATGTTCCATAATTCTATAAGCTACCCCAATATCTTTGCAACACATTCCTTTGCTGTTTCATAAGTTAATCAGAGTTAATTTCCATTGCTTGCTAGAAAATGCTTGACTTACATGGGACTCTAATAGATTATACAACTGGATCTGAAACTCTAGGAAAAAGCACATTTTTGCAAACTGAAAAAGATGTTTCATTCTGGTCTGATGCAAAGCTACGAATGTACAGCTTGGTGAGCAGATGGTCCCTTTGTGCTAATGAGGAAAAGGAGCCTCTTCAAGTGGCCTTCTTGGTGCTTCCTCTATGCAGGATTCAACCTTGAATGCCTTTGTTTGAGTCAATTCTTCAGACAGTGCCTATCAGATAGCAAGGCCAGAAGGAAAATAACATAGGGCAGAAATATTCTTGAAGTAGAGAAACACAATGCTTGCTGTGGTACACACTTAAGTGTGGCAAAGCTGGACAGTGGCTTGAGCAGAGAAGATGGGGTAGCAAAAATGAAGTCACTTGTTTCCTTGGATGTGGTGGAAAAGAGATTACTTCAAAATGAGGAAGCAGGAAAAAGGGCTACATACGAATAAAATTTGCTTTCAGTAAGAGAAAAATAAATTTTATCCAGTTGGCTCTAATTTAGAAGTGCAAAAGCTAACCAAAGTAATTATCCCAATTTCAGCGCCGAGAGAACCATTAAAGAGAAGCAGGAGTCCTTTTCAGAAGGACACAACTTTAGCATAAACTTTCAAAGGAATTCATGACTATTTCTATTTAAAAAGCTTTCTTGAATGCACAACCTTATAAAATTGAAAGCTTTGCACAATTCCTTAGAAGAATCTGTTTGATAAAAGAAAAGCAGCTTGATTTCAAATGTTATGACTGAATATAAAAAGTTCACATGGGAAACCACAGAAGACAATTTTTCATAACGTTAATGGATAACATGGGTGGTACGTTTCATGCCCCTGAGTGGATGGGAAAGACCTTAAGGTCATCCACTCAGTTTCCTTGCATGAGTCTTGTAGATCTCCACAGAGATAGGATTTTTTACTGATAAGCATAGAGGAAAATACTATGGCCCCCTGGGAGCCACGTCAGGACAGCTCCACAGTGGTGGTCCTTCCTAGCACAGATTATCCTGTGCAATTAAATACTGGAAACAAAGTGGGAGAAAATTAGTGCCCCATGCTGCTTAACATTTAAGGCAATCAATCAAATGTTCAAATTCTGGAAAGGTACTATCTTCTTAGTGGAAAAATACCTTTTATTGGGCACCTACTACAGTTGATACCTGTTGGTCACCTCCACAATTTCTATTGCAGAGTCATATGGTTCCAAGTAGGTAGAATTCACTGCAGTTTCTAGAAATGCAGCAGGTGACGGGGACTAATCCCAACCATGCATCCTACCATGCTGGCCACAATTATAAATTCAGCCTGGTCACCTGACCTAAATTGTTCTCACCTGGTAAATCTGAGAATGTTTGATGGGAATATTCGGGGAAAAAAAATAAAATGACACTCTCTTTTATTGGATTGTATGAGGCCTAGTACTTCTGTAGTCATATGTGGGCCCCCAAGAAAGTAACCATGAGGAGATGAAAGTCAAGAAAATAGATAAGTGGGCCCAGAGTTCTGTCAGAAACTGCCCTACCTATTAATCCCTTTGAGTTACTTAAGACAATCAAATTATCTTTATATTTTAATTTAGTTTAGGTTTTCTGTATTTGAAAGCAAACCATCCCAACTTACATGGAATTAACACCAGAAAGAGAGTTCTGTAAGAAGGCTGTCCTCAGTTAAGATAGAGAGGAAAGGGGTACAGAACGTGTCTCTACGTCAAGTGAGAAATTGATAGTGATTCTTTACCATTAATGAAACTGTTGTGAAATTGTGGTCTAATGTTTGAACATGGATCTTTTGCTTTGTGAGGCTGCAACATTGGGGAACATGAACCAAAAACTCAGGAGAGTGTTGCTTGATTGCCATTTTCAGTAACTTCGGTAAGTTCATTTGTCACAGAGCTAAGCTGCTGTGGAACTGGTCTGTTGGAAAGGAGTGGAAGATCTGCAACTCTGCCAGGAGATGTTTTTCCTGTCCGAAGACTTCAATCCATGTCAACGAGACATCAATATTTTAGAGGATATCAGTACTGAAGAGTTAGATTTTCTACCCCAAACTCTAACATCTCTTCTGGCAGAGACGGTAAAGGTAAAATCTTGGAAAGTTTTAAGACTGGGACACAGGTAAAGCCTGATCCACAAAGCCTCTCCAAACAGCCTTGGTAGAACAATCTCTGTCAAAGGGGACAATCTCTTCAGTGTAGAAAGACAGGATATAGCTTGTGACAAAAGGACAATTTACCTTTCTTTTGTTTTCCAGATCCACTTTGGCCAATTCACCCAGGGAGAATTTGAAGTAAGGCTTAAGCATAAGAGACTCTTAAAAACTGAGAACTGAGGGTTGATGGGGGGTGGGAGGGAGGGGAGGGTGGGTGATGGGTACTGAGGAGGGCACTTTTTGGGATGAGCACTGGGTGTTGTATGGAAACCAATTTGACAATAAATTTCATATATTGAAAAAAATAAATCACAGAGGAAAGAGGTTGAAAACAAACAAAAAAATGACGTAAGGCTTAAGGACACAGAAGTACTTAAGAGTGGACAGAAATATTTGGGTTCATTACTAGCCACAAACATTGGCTAGATATGATTCCATGACTTCTAGAACAGGAACTGTATTAGGAAAAGATACAGACTGTGCAAATAAAATGTCTGACTCCATTTTTTGATATTTAACTACAACCACTTTTAAGTCTTTTCCTTCTTTCTTCCCACACATCTGAACAAGCTGATGTCCAGGGATCCCTCCTATGAAGTGACTAAAGATTAAAATCACATAAATCCTTTTCCCATGATGGGAAAAGGATTTTCCCTCAGCTACACCTCACCACAGCTACAACCCCTAGCCTAAATGAATGCCCCAAGCCAGTAGCTTTCCATGCTCTCTCAAGCCATTCATAGGCCAGCTTGGGAAGCCTGCCCTGCTCTCCCCAGAAGAGCCCTATGATATAAGAAATAAACTATTTCATACACTGTAGGTATATGTGTATGTGGCATCATTAGTCTCAACATTGAAGCCACATTTTGGGTGGGAATCTTTCCTGCCTTTGTAGGATGACCGAACGCACCAGAAACCTAGTGAGGATTTAAGGAAGATGCATTGCCAATGAAATCTCAAGCCTGACTCCCAATGGCTTATGATTGCTCCAGCTGTGGAACAATGTCCTCATCCCTGAACTCACATCACATGGAAATGTGCTGCTTTTTGATGTTTCCTACTTCGAAAGATAACATCTACAAGAAACAATACATATGACCATGGAGAAGAGATAAATATGCAGGCCCATTTACCCTGAAGAACAGAACCAGGATTCAGCCAATAGACTGAAGGATTCGCTTCTCCAAGTCAGGGAGACTTTGTTACTATTTTCCAGAGGACGTTCTATGTGTTATGAGTAAGTGACCACTGTTTCTTGTTTCCAAATGTCCCTTCTCGAACTAGTAATTTTTATTAGAGTCTATATATGGGAGTGCATAAATTTTCATTAACTCTAACTACTGGACTATGAGGAGCTATATCTGTGCCTGATAAAAAATACTGCACATCATCCAGTGAGCCTAAAACTTGGAATTCAATTATGTAATTGGATATGACTTTTGTTAACTCCTTTTGGAGAGAAAGTGAGTAAAGTTCGGGCTGATAAAATCATATTGGAAAAGGCATGTGTTAAGAAAATGACATAACTGTTTGTAAGCCAAATAGATTTTTGTGAATAGCTACTGGTTGACTTTCTAACATCCATTCATCCTTCTAACTGACTCCCAAGGAATACTGAAAATCCCTGTAGCTTTGGGCCAGCTGACTCTATCCTCAGTAACTGGAATGATACATCTTCTAAGGCTGTTAAAGACAATTAATCCTAGGGCTCTTCTTACACATTTTATAATACAGATGTAGTCTTCTTGCGTCAGATGACATAGTGTGCAAATGCCTGCTGCAGCCCTTCCTCTGCCACAAGGAAAACCAGCCTGAGTCTGAAGGAGAAGACAAAGCATTTACAAAAATGGCAGGAAAATGTAGCTGAGGCACTGAGCAAATTATACCGGAAGCCTGCCTGACCTCTGAACCTTCTCATTTACACGAACCCATACACCAGCAAATTCCTTTTTTGTTTGATTTAGAATTGGTTTTTTGTTTGTCATTTGCAGTAATAAAAATCAGTACGTCGTGGATTGGGAAAAAAGTGATAACACATTGCTTCTCACACGAAGGAGCCTGCATGTCTTTCTCTTCTATCACATTGTAAAGAAAAATACCATCAAGTGTTCAAAAGGGCCATGATCACCGTTTATTAAGAAGAAATTGAAAGAACAAAAAAAAACAAGCTCTGAGTCAGACCCAAACATCTACCTTGCAACTACATATTTTCAATTGCATTTTTTACTGAGTACTTTTATTCAATATAGCTAAATTAGCTTTCTGGTCTTCATCTGAAATCTGCTCCTTTTCTTATGACACCAGCGAATGTCACCACCAATCTTTACTTAAGTGGGTCAGAAGCCACAGCCTCATCTGTAGCCCCCCTTATTTCATCCCCCATGTATAATCTGTCCCTGTGGCTTATAGATGTACCTTCCAGATGACTCTCACTTCCTCCCCTCCACTCGGCCCAGCTACAGTTACCTTCCTTCTGACCCACCTTCCAAGGTTAACATTTGCTTCTTCTAACCTCACTCCAGAACAGGCACAATGACCTTTCCACCACTCAGATCTACTATGCTATCACTCAGGGTTTAACTCCCTCCAACTGTCTTCTCTTTTCTCTGCAAGTGAAGACAAAGCTACTTAACATGGGGGACCATGGCATATAATAGAAGTCCTGACTAAAACGCCTTTCAGGTCTCTCTTGTCATGTGGCATCACGGCCTCTGTGCAGAATGCACGTCAGCCACACCAGGCTGCTTGTAGTCTCTAGTACTGACATGTGGCTCCTGTAACAACTCAGTTTCTCATGCTGTATCTTCTGCCTAGAAGGAGATCCATGACTTTGCTTCCTCTCCTGGAAGAAACCTTTCTTGACCTTACTGACCAGGCTGTATCCCCACCCCCAGTATTTGCTCTAAAGGTATCAGGTACCTTTTGTTCTCAGCCTTTGTTATGATATCATAATTGCACATTTTTTTCCACTTAACTACATGATTATTTGATTAATGTATGTGTACTCTAGCAGGTTTTAAACTTTTGAAGGCCAGACACATGTCTGCTTTTGTACAGAATTGCTGAGGTAAAGAGGATGCTCAATAAATATTTTCTGAAGGAATGAATGAAATGAAAACAAAGAATGAAAATATTCCAGGTGATCCTTAACATACATCCATTCCTTGATTAGCTCACAAAAACTAACCCTGTCTACCTCCCTCACCACTTCTTTATAAGTTCTATTACAAACTTTGAACAGAAGTACCATACTGGCTTAATTGTATACATTCAATTCTGTCAACACCAGTATTCAATTGGCTGTAGTCTGGAGGAATAATATATGTTATGTGTGACAGAAGGAAAGCTGCTAATTTAGAATTCAGAAGAGCAAAGTCCTAGCTGTCTTGTTGTATCTCACATTAGCTTACTAGTGTCAAAGAAAAATCCAAGCTGGGCAGTAGCTAGAGGTAAAAAAAAAAAAACAGATATTCCTCAGGAAGTATTCAACAGGGGAGGAGAGACCTCAGTAAAGAGCTGAGCTAATTCCAAGCACTGCATGGGTGACTAGGGATTTATAGCCAAGGAGTAGATAAAAAATTACTAAGCGGAAATATTAGGAGTAAAGGGGGATTTCTGGCTAAACTGACTTGACAGAATTCAGCTGAAGGCAGACCAGGATGGTCAGATTATCACCTGGGGTTTAGTGGAGAATGAGGAATTTGATCAGATATTGAGGGTGAGGGTTCTTTCTGACTGAACATGATTCTTGCTAAAACTAAGTGATACCAGCCAAACAGGAACAGACAATGAAGGTCAAAGCCTGCAGGGCTTAGAGGAACGAGAGTAAAATTTAATTAAGGAGGGGAGCCTGGGTGGCTCAGTTGGTTAAGAGTCTGACTCTTGATTTCAGCTCAGGTCATGATTCACTGTTCCTGAAATTAAACCCCACATGGGGCTCTGTGCTAAGAGCACAGAACCTGCTTGGGATTCTCTCTCTTCCCCCTATCCAGTGTGTATGTGTGTGTGCGCATGCATGCACTCTCTCCCTCTCTCTCTCTCAAAATGAATAAACAAACAAAAATAAATAAATAAAATAAAGTTTAGCTAAGGAGACAGTCTGGTCAATAGCTTAGGAAAAAAACATAACCCTCCAAAGATTCAGTGTCTTCACATCTGAAGTGGTCATAATAAACCCACCAAATTCACTCCACAGGATTATTCATAAGATCATATAATGCGCCTGCCATCAAAAATGTCAGGCATTATTCAACACAGACTTTGGATTCCTCATTTTCAAGCCTTCCCAGATGCCCAATCAGAGGTAGAACTCTAGGAGTATGTTGTTCTTATTGTAATGACACCTGCTATATTTCTGCCTGTTACTTCCACAGGCTTTCTTTCTGAAAAACTCCTATAAACTTAATTCTTCTGATACTATGAAAAGTGACTCATATGCAAGTGACCTGAAATGTTGCCAAGTAGAGAATAAAGGGTCTCATAACCTCTTCTATATGGACGCTAAAGACAGACATTAGCTTTGGAAAAATGCAGTTCTGTCCACATTCTGCTTCCAACACTTAACTATTTGTAACCTTGAGCAATCTTAAATTTTCATACTATTTTCATGGAGATCCTGTGAGGAGTAGAAATACTGGGTACAGAACCTAGTATAGTTCCTGCTACCAAGCTAGTGGATAACAAATGATGGTGACCATTGGTGTTGCTGTAATTATCATTGTGATTATTGGAAAATGTCACCTTAATGAGATTCATGATATAAGAAAAGCCAGAAATAGTAAGTCTATGATGTAACCATGTTGCATGATTCTTAGTGAATACTTGTATATATTTTTACTGACTCATTCAAAATTTAATAAAGACCTCTACTTTATATAGATTACATATGTATTCCTCATAGTAATTCTCAGAGAGAGACACTTTATAATATATCTTTACCTAATGAGGACATACTTGTCCAATTTGCTATAAAGTATGTGACGAAACTGGGCCTCCAGAATATCTTGACGATTATGCTTACCATCTTACAATTGTTCGTATACATTCCTTTACAAAATTAGTCCTGCCTTGAACTATGGAATCATATACCATAGAGCCATCAAAGATGAATGAGAGAGGTGCAGCTATATGTTATGCGCACAAAGAGATGAGTATGACAGTCCTTGTCACTAACACAATCGGAAGCAAAACATGATACATTGCAATGTATTGCTTATTTGTATGATAGTGCATGTATACACAATGCACTAGAAATACAGAGTAGAAAGCCTCTATTTTTTGAGTTTTATTATTTGAATATTGCCACGACATAGGTCTAAGATTATACCTGTAAATTGCTGGTTTAACAAGCTCATTCAGTGACTTTTTAAATCAGCAAATCTCCAGGTAACACTTTGACAAGCAGTGCAACTTGGCCTTGTACACATTAGGAGTTCTATAAACAATTACTGAATTTGATTGCCATTGAAATTTAATAGTGTTATATAATGGAAGCTATTTTTATCTCTATGAACACATAGGATAAAGCATTATGAACAAGGTTAATTTAAGGTACAGTGGAAATAAGGTATAATAAAATGATGATCAGTTTAAACTACATATTAATAAATGCAACAACCAGAGCAGCAAATGTTTTAATGTCTTAAGGAGGTGACCTAAGGGGTAAAATTCAAATTATCAATGTTTGAACTATAGGAGAGGTGGTAAATGAACCTTGAGAAAATTAGTGTGGTTCTACCATTGTAAGTAAAGTTTGGCATGAATAATCATAGCTTCAAGAAAGATATCATTTTATTATATCAAAAGTTTTATAAAAGGGGGCGCCTGGGTGGCTCAGTCAGTTAAGCGTCCGATTTCGGCTCGGGTCATGATCTTGCAGTCCGAGAGTTTGAGCCCCACATTGGGCTCTGTCCTGACAGCTCAGAGCCTGGAACCTGCATCAGATTCTGTGTCTCCCTCTCTCTCTGCCCCTCCTCTGCTCGTGCTCTATCTCTCTCTGTCTCTCAAAAATAAACAAAAAAAACCATTTTTTTAAGTTTTATAAAGGAAAAACTAGTAGTGTGAGAGAGAACAAGAGAGAGAGGAGAGAAAGGTAGGAGGGCATAGGGAATTAACTCGATGGTAGCCCTCCAAAAGATATATGGAGGTGGAGCCTATGAACATGATCTTATTTGGAGAAGGTCTCTGTGCATGTAATTACATTTCCTGGAATTGAGGCAGGTCCTAAACACAGTGACAGGCAGTTGATAGCACAAGAGAAATGCAAAGACATGGAGGAGAAGGCCATGTGAACACGGAGGCAGATACTGAAGATATGCAGCTTCAAGCCCCAGAACCTGAGGGGGCCTTGTGGGTATCCCTACATTTGTAAACAACTCAGAAATGCAGGTAGCCTGTGGACCGCTCTGGCGCCTGCCATCTGAACAACCTTGTTGAAGATCTTGTTCTTATCTTGTAAGATCTGACACTGACTATGGATATTTAGTGTTAGAATTGAAATACTTACTTTGTGCTTAACTTGTGGGGTCTGCACATATTCTGGTAGTGTCCACATTGAATGTGAGTTGTAGGACACTCAGTTGGTATCAGAGAATTGCTATCAGAACATGTTGGAAGATTCACTGTTTAGAAATTGTGTTCCAAAGGGAAGACCAAAAGTGTGGTTGGACAACCTTTTGCTGAAGAGACCGGGGATATGACCCATAGATCCAATTAAGTATATCAGAAGAAGCCAGGACTAGAGAGGAGACTATGCAGGAAAGACCTGAGGAAGATTCTTGTATAATGCATGGACCCTGAGACACACACAGGAGACCAATATGGTTTTTGAGAATATTATATCAGCAGAAACACTACCATCTTAGACTGAAAGGGACACAAATAAGACAAAATGACAACAGACTGTTAGACTTATAAAATTCTACAGTTAAGAATGGAATCATGGAACTATTAGGCCGCAAACATATAATGTTCTACAAGAAAAAGGAAGAATAACTCTTGGGGCCACCAAAAACAGAGAACAAAGCTTCAAGCCACAGAGCATTATTCTCAGCCCTTGAAGCATAATGAGGTTTTCCCTGATGGGTTCTGAACTTGCTGGGGTTTGAATGGACCCTTTGTTCTTTCCATTTTCCCCCTTTTGGAATGGGAATATCTGTTCTATACCCATCTCACTATTGTATTTTAAGAGTAACTAACTTGTTTCTAGTTTCACGGAAGAAGAAGATTTTTGCCTCGGGATGGACTATACCCAGAGTTTCACTCATACTTGATTGAGATGATTTAGACAATGTGACCTAAGACCATTTGATTTTATATTTAGATGAAATTTTGGACTTGGAGTTCATGCTATATAATGGGTTGAGGCTTTCAAGGGCATTGGAACAGGATGGATGTATTTCACATACAGAACAGATTTGAATTTTTGGAGGGCAGAGGGCAGATCATAATGGGTTGAATTGTGACCTTCCAAAAGAAACTTCCACTTGAAAGTTGTAAATGTAACCTTATTTGGGAAAAAAATAAGAGTTTGTAGACATAACTCAGTTAATAATCTCAAAATGAGATTATCCTGGGTTTAGCTCAGGCCCTAAATTGAAAAGCAAGTATCTTTATAGAACAGCAGAAATACAGAGACACAGGGGAGAAGGCAATGCGAAGGTGAAGGAAGAGTTTGGTGTCATATAGCTAAAACCCCAGGAATACCCAGGGTTGTCTGCCATCACCAGAAACTAGGAGGCAGGCAAAGAGCAAATCTGACCTCCAGAACTGTGTGGAGACATGGCCCTGTTGTTTTAAGCCACCCACTTCTTGGAAATTTATTCAGGCAGCTAAAGAAAATTAATATATGGGAACAAAAAGAAAAAGTGGATGGATTTGTTAGTAGTTGCACCATATGCTCAAATGAAAAAAAAAATCATTGTATATTTATCTTCTCAGTACAATGATCCAAAATAAATGTTCAAGCAGAACCCAACCCACCAGTTATACCTTCAATGGTCACAGAAACAGCTATTGTTCAGCTTATACTTTGGAAAAGTTCAAATTTTATATCCATCTCTTTATTTTACGCTGAGCAACTCAGATACCTCAACAGGGCACTGATTTATTTATCAGAAGGAAGAAAAGCTGTGTTATTCTTGATACTGACAAATAAACATTGACCAAAAGAATAGAAGACAGAAAAAAACAACACAGAAAGGTTTGGGATATACATAAGTGAGGCTTGAAAACCAAAGGGATGCAATGGAGAAGTTAAGACATGATTATAATGAATTTAAAAAACAAACCACATTTTTCCTACTACAATTTATAGTGTTGATAAAAAACAGCAGAATAATGCATAAGATTTGTATTCAGATGGAATCACGTGTTAAATTCAAATGTGGTATCTTAATTCCCAATTAAATATACATATATATATGATCATGTTCATATATGTATGTTCATACATATATGGACATATATATGAACATATATATGAACATATATATGAACATATATATGCATGAACATATATTTGAACATATATATATACATATATATATAATTTTTTAAAGAATATAATACATACCTCAAAACTCTGAGACCATTTGTTGTGACTACAACGCACATACATGTCCAGCAAGGGTAATAAATGTTGCAAATTAATTTGAATAATGACTTCACTGTCTAGTTGGTTTCTACATGACAGACACACATGGGGTTTGAAAGCAAGTCAGTAGTTATAATGCAAAATAGAGTATAAGGTGTATGCTGAGATGGGATTTCTGAAATGTCACCCACATACTAATTTATTGCTATTTCCAGAAGAAAAATAAATGCGTTGAACACAACCAATATAGACTGAAGATTAACAGAAAACCTCAATTACAAATCATATTTTTCCCTTTAAACTTTACTTTGCTCTAAGGACAACTTCATAGGTTTTGAAGAAAGAGAAGAATAAAAAAGAAAGGATATTCACTGTTTACCTAGAAGAATGCCATTTGGCATAGTTATAACTGGATCAGAAATTGATAACTTCAGATATGCTTCAATCTCTAAAGTTCTTGTTTTGCTAAAAATCCTACAAAGAGATGCTATTTTGTCAAACCATATCTTGTTTGTTGGAGAAAGAATGCAGAAGATAGATGCCAGTCACTTTTATAAACACGAACCCACAAATCAAAGACTCAAAGGAATTTCCAGGCTGTTGGGAATTAAATCAATTTCAAAAGTTATGTCAAGAGAAATTCAGTTTCAGAGATGTGTGCCAATCTGAAAGTTTCTCACATGAGAGTGATGGCTTCACATTGGTTCCTTATGCTAATAAGCAACATATTTGCTTCATTAGTGTAAGTGGGTGGTGCTGTTTAGGGTGGAGAGGCAGAGATATGAAAGAAAGCAACGTTTGACAATACAAGGCAGGAATTCCTAAGCAGCATTAATCTCTACTTAAGCAATGGAATATTCACCCTTGTTATTTGAATAGATGCTATAAATAAAAGAACACTTTTCTCTTTTGTTACGGTAAAGAGGATGAAAAGAAAATAGATGATGATAATGGCCTTTTGCTTATTAAGTTTAAGAAAAAAATATTTTAAGCATATAGCTACTTCCTTTATGGTAGTTTCTAGTAATACATCTCATTAATAAAATTGTAAAGTAAATTAAAATGAGATATGCCATCTCTTCAAACCTGGCTTTAGACAAAGACAGATGCGACGAACAAGGCTCTCTGTATAAAAGAGATAGCATGTCATTATATGGATTTGTGACTTTGCAAGTAGATTATTTGCATGTATATGGGTGATATATCAAGATTTATTGTATTTAAATATGTGGCATATATTTGATATTTATATTATGTAAGTATGTATCTATTTATTTAATATATCAAATCAATTCTGTATCAGCCATCTATATCTATAATCAAATTTCTATTGGTTTCATTTCTCTGGAGAAATCTGACTAATATACTCTGCGATCTAATTCTAGGAATTATTCTGGTTTGATTTGTTTTTTTAAAGTCCACCATGCAGTTGCACAATGGTCTATAAGATACTGATATTCAGTATTCTACTCTATACAGAAGCCCTCATTCGGTCATTTCTGGAAGTATCTGTTTTAATTATTACTGCAACCAGATATTCTGTCCTGAATAGGCCTAACTCAGAATGCATTTTCTTTCTCTGAATAATTATATGACTATTATTTTATACTGTACCTTCTATTTCCTATCCATTAAATCAAAAGTGGGCAAACTACAGCCTCTGGGCCAAATCTGGCCTGCTATTTTTGTAATAAAATTATCCTGGAGCACAGCCATGTCTATCACGGTATCCATGGCTGCTTGTGTCCTGCAACAATAGATTTGAGCAGCTGACGCAAAAACCATAGTACCAAAGCCAAAATATTTACTATCTAGCTCTTGGCAGAAAAATTTTGCTGACATAACTAAATCAATCTCTAGTTGCTTCATTGAAGTCTCTTCAAAGATACCATATACTTATTGGAGGAAACTCCCACATCTCCTACGTATTCTGTGTTCCCATTAGCTGCTAATATGATTCATGGCATGTTGGCATGGCAGAAACTTAAAATTAGATGGTGACCTGATTTCTTGACTTGGAGATTTAAAAACAAACAAAAAACAAGCAGAAGAGGAAGAAGAGTCGAGGCATTGAAGAAGTTAAAGTATTTTCTTTGATTCCAACAACCTTGTGGGTTACATGATAGTGTGCTTTTTGTTTGTTTGTCTGTTTGTCCTTGGATTTTTCTTTACTAAATGGTGAGCTTTTTAAAGAGCAGAAACAATTATTTTCATTTTTTAAATTTCCAAACACCAAGGACGGTATCTTGCTCAGAGTACATGTCCAGTAAATGTGTTTAAGGAATGAATGAAAAGGAGTAGCCAAAGCAAAGGGCCAAAGGTCAGAAACACCCTGGCTAAGAGCTCAGTGCTGTTGGAGTATAAAAGGCAAGGGAGGCCATGGTGAGGAATCAGGTCACAAAAGTAAGCAAACATTATGAAAGGCCGAGTGAGATAAATTAAGGACTTTGATGCTATCATTTACGTGACTGAGTGACCACTGGAGAATAATAATTAAGAAAGAAACACAGGTCGAGTTGTGTTTAGACAGATCACTTTAAAGGTTACCATTAGAATATTAGAACAAATGTTATTGAATATATCTGTTGATATAGCCAGATGGAGAATTTGCTAGAGAGAAATTATGTGGCTCCTGAAGCAAATAAAATATACCGCACCTTCCAAAAAACAAGTAAATGTAAAAATTAAATATAGGGCCGCCTGGCTGGCTCAGTCGGTTAACCCTCCGACTTTGGCTCAGGTCATGATCTCATGGTATGTGGGTTCGAGCCCCATGTTAGGCTCTGTGCTGACAGCTTAGA
Source organism: Herpailurus yagouaroundi (assembly GCF_014898765.1). Classification (NCBI taxonomy): domain Eukaryota; kingdom Metazoa; phylum Chordata; class Mammalia; order Carnivora; family Felidae; genus Herpailurus; species Herpailurus yagouaroundi. The sequence goes on from NW_024412395.1 coordinate 13,641,646, forward strand.
GCCTGGAGCCTGCCTCACATTCTGAGTCCCCCTCTCTCTCTGTCCCTCTCCTGCTCAATGTCTTTCTCTCTCTGAAAAATAAATAAAAATGTTTAAAAAATTGAAATTAAAAATTTAAAATTAAATACATCTTAAAGTCCTTAATAAGTTTATTTACACAACTAAATAAATAAGTCACCCACATAGATAAAGCATATAGGGGAGGCAGAATTGCATTACTAGAAGTTCTGGAAATGGTTAAATGATTCAGAACAACTGCCTATTTCTGTAATCTTCACGCACAGATCATATTTTGTTCATTTAAGTTACAACTTCCTGAAAGTATGTCCCCAGAGGAAACCTCATTAGTTATAATGAAGTATAAATCACCAAATTAATAGGCCCTATTGATCTAATTTTATTTTATATTTTAAATTTCCCAAAGATCAGTTTGATCCCATAAGAATAGCAATGCAACAGACAAGCAAGATGTCAAATGACTGAGAGCTGAATTAGAGACTTTCTTTAACTTGGCAAAATTTTACATAATGGACTTTTCCAATTTACATACACTTCCATGAAAATATACTTCTTACACAAAAATTGTATTCATATGTGAAATATGAACAATACAGTAGAAGGATAAGAAGCTTTGAAATCAGAGAATTGAGTGCAATTTCAAGCACCATCAGAGTCAAATTGTGATATCTGGTAAATCATTAACTTTTCTGTGCCTCATTTTTCTTATCTTGAAAATGATGATATCATGCCTACTCAACTATACTCTTGTATAAATTACACATAACGTATGCCAAACCAGTATAAGTAAACAATACAGTTCCATGTAGATTCTTTGAAAGGATATTTTTAAAATCTATTCTGCCAAATTTAATTGCACATAAGACATAGTTGTATTAGCAATGAAAAATACATCTATATTATACATAACTCATTTTCATAAAAGTTAAGCCATATATGTTTCAAGAGTAAAAAAAAAAAAATCAATGCAATCAGACAGCCTTTGTCTACTTTCAAAGACTTTAAGTTCTTCACTAATTTTATCTGCAATTATATTTATCCAAAGGGGAGAGAAGGTTGAAAATGAGGTCTCAAATACTACATTTCCTGCATTTTCCTACATTTTCTACATTTATTATTTCCTACATTTTCTTTGTGTTTTCCAAGGGAGAAAAAATGTGGGTCCTCTGGAAGTCATAGTCATATCTCAAAAATTTTTTTAATTCACCCGCTTCGTACATAGAGAACAACTACTGTTTGCCATGACCCCTGCGCTGTAGGAGGTCAGCCTTTAAAGTAGGTTTGCTAAAACCTGGTTTTATTTCTCATCTTTTGAGCCTTCCTTTATATTTCAGATCTGAAGTCACTGTTTTCATGTGAGCTAGTCTGAGAACCCTGTGACATATTTTCAAAATGAAAATAAATGGCTCAACTTTTGATCATAATCTCATTAGAAAAGTTCAAATATCCACAAAAGAATGAAATGTTTACTTACTCTCACTTCTGTAAAAGTCACTCTCTAATTATTTCCATTTTGTTTGTAGCCAATTAGCCGAGTAGCTTGAATCACTGAACTAATAATGAAATCTGATTATCCATTCAATCCTTGTATAGAGCTGCTACCCTTAGTTCAATACTACATCAATCCACATCACTATCCCCAACCAACTACTTTCCCAAAAAATGCCAGATTATATTTTTGCTCCCTAAAGTAACATAAAAATTAGAGGAGAATATGGCATTATGGTGATCTGCTTTATAAAAGGAAAAATTATTAAAGCTGCGTCTACTTTCATGTACATATTCCACTACTATTATGAACATAAGTCAAAGTGACATTTCGTTTCTTCTGAAAATGCATTAGAAGAAAAAGCAGTTGCAAAGTAATGTTGTTCTTGTATTATTAAAAAAGTTGTTATCATATGATATTAGTACATTTAAACCTGTGATTTGGGAAGTGGATGTTTTTATTTTGTCGAGACAAGGGATTATAAAGAGGGAATGGGAAAACAACACCAATATACAAGGAAATAGTTTTTTTTTTTTTTATTTGGTCTTAATTGGGGCACCTGGGTGGATTAGCGGGTTGAGGGTCCTACTTCAGCTCAGGCCATGATCTCATGGTGTGTGAGCTCAAGCCCGCATCAGGCTCTCTGCTGTCAGTGCACAGCCCACTTCGGATCATTTGCCCTCTCTCCACACCTCCCCTGCTCACTCTCACACTCTCTCTCTCAAAAATAAATAAACATTGGGGCACTTGGATGGCTCAGTCGGTTGGGCATCCGAGTTTGGCTCAGGTCATGAACTCGTGGTCTATGGGTTGGAGCCTGGCTTTGGGCTCTGTGTCAACAGCTCAGAGCCTGGAGTTTGCTTTGGATTCTGTGTCTCCCTTGCTCTCTGCCCCTCCCCCGTTCATGCTCTGTCTCTCTCTCTCTCTCTCAAAAATAAACGTTATCTTTTAAGTAAGTGAATAAACAAAAATAAATGTTTAAAAAGTTTTAAGAATAAAAAAA
>NW_024412395.1:13644555-13669768 GCF_014898765.1 Herpailurus yagouaroundi
GTATTTCATTCTTTCTCATTGCCAAGTAGTATTCCATTGTATATATAAACCACAACTTCTTTATCCATTCATCAGTTGATGGACATTTAGGCTCTTTCCATAATTTGGGAAATTATTTTGTAATAATTTATTCATAGAATGATCACAGATAACTTTTATCTGAAGATCATTTTCATTCACAAAAATTACCACTTTTGGGAAACATGTTTATTTGGGGAGTTTTGTAACTGCCATTTTGTCTCAAGGTTGCAGACTAAAATACAAATTGTCTAAGTAGTAGTGTATACTGATCTGGTTTCATGTAGAAAATTTCACTTAGAAAAGCCAGTTTCATAACCACTTCAGTGAAACAAAAAACACAAAATTCCAAATAATCAAGTTTAAAATTAAGATTACTTTCTTTAGTAAAATCTTACCTAACAGGTTTTTTTTTTCAATTTATAGATATTTTTCTTTGATGTAAATCTACTTATGATATAATGGCAGGAAATGAATGTCAGGACAAAATAATATACTATAAAAGGAATCAGAATGAATTGGGTTTAATTTTCGCATTTAGCATTCAGCACTGGGTGACATTAACCATATTATTTAACTTTCTTGTGCCTCAATTTTTCCATCTGCAAGATGATGATCTATTCTGCAGAATTATTTTTAAATTAGAGAAATACATGCAAAATATATAACATTTGTATTGGTTTAACAAACATGCAATGCCTAACATAATTATCTCTCAAAATATTGTAATACTTATTCACAGGGATAATAATTTCTGATTCTGTGTAGCTTTTCATATAAAAATAAGATTAACATCAAAAGAAAAAACTTGGGCATTCTCATAGATAATTTGAGGATTTTTTAATTTCTTTCGGTAAATTCCTAAGTATGTCAGTGTCATTGTTTGCAAAGTTCTACAGAAATACCTATCTCTGAATTATGTGGAAAAATAAATTTTTATACATCAGCCCTGAATAATTTTAGTGGGAAGGAAAAATATTCAAGGCAATCAGGTAAAACCTGTATCTTCTTCTAAAGAACCAAAATTGCTTGCCAATATTATTGGCGAAGCAATTATGCCAAAATGAGAAAAAAATGAAGGTGTTCTTTTAAATCTTACTCATTTTCTCTTCTTTCAGTTGTCAAAGAAAGAAAATCAAAGTTCTCTATACTTCATTTAAGTAACCTAATTTTTTTTTCCATTCCTCCCACCCCAAACACCCACACAACTTTTTCTATATTGAGCTCTGAATCCATTACTGCTTTTCTAGGGGGCCCAAGCCAAAGTATTTGTAATAAACTGGTAATTAACTTATTAAAGAATCCGCTAGATCATCACTTCCCAAACCATCTTCCTTAAAAAGCAAAAACAAAAACAAACAAAAAACATTTTAAACATCTCAATCCATGATGGTCCAACACATTAAAAAATACAATTAAAAAATATTCTTAGAAAAATAAAATAGTAAAGATTGATGATATACAAGCTCAAGATTTTTTCATCCCTTAGAGTCAACAGGCATATTAAATTTTAATATTTTCAGGTCAAACATAACATGGTGAAATAACTAAATACATGCATCGCTCATTGAAACTATAAACATTAATATGGAAAATATTATGCAACATATTTTGACATTCTAGAGTCATAACTAAATGGAAATGTATAAGGTTATAATGATTTTCCATATTAAATATCTGCAAAGACACTTTAAATGAATATCATATATATGAATAATCAGATATTAATGTGATAAATGAATGTGCTTCTCACTTTTTAACTTTTCTAATCTAGGTTGCATTGACAACAGCACAACTCAAAAAAAATAATGTATATATAAACTGCTTCAGTGTCTTGTTTTAATCACCCTTAGAGTAGAAAACCAGTGTCACAGTGGTGTCTTGATGGGAACAGAAGAGATTTTAAAGCAATTTAATTGAGCTCAGATTATTCTTTTAAACTTTTTTTTTCCATCAAAATGTAGCAAGCAAATGATACTCCATTTTAAAAGTCATTTTCAGTCTTTCATTAATAGCTAGTCTCCCTAATTTATCTTATAAGTTTAGAGTCAAGTTTGTCTTTTGACTAAAGACATAGGTTTGGATAACAAACCTTCTATGCATGGATCTTCCTTTTAGGGATGTGAAATTCAAAATGTTCTACTAAATTTTTTAAGGTGTTGTTGATCACTTTTCACAGATATACAGTATCAACACATGATCTTAGCCAAAAGGCTGAGAAGCGATAGATATACAGTATCAAAATCACCTACTTTTATTGATAATTTCTCTCAAATTGTGGAACATCAGGATTTTTAAACCTCAACGAATAATCAATGTGGTTATCCGAAGTGTATGTTTATATCAGGGTTAAACTGATGTCCTACCTCGCAGTACTACTTGCAAAGTGTTTGCCCATGATTCAAACATCATTGAAAGAATTTTTCTCCTTATTACCTACTATTGCCCAGCATGTAATAACTTGGTTATGATGTTTTGATATTGTCACATAATAAAGAGAATAACCTTGGATATAATACATATCTTTAGATGATTCGTAATTTTTACTAAATTAATAATACATTTTAGTGCAGCTGAGGTCTTCTTTTCTGTTTTTTGATTTGGTTTTTGTAGCAATAGTTCCTCAGTGAAGAAAGCATCCCATTGATTTACAATTAGCATAAACTTCTTAACCTACATTTGGTAACCAGCCTTCAAGATGTCCCCCAATACCCATACCTCCTGCTATTGACATTCTTGTGTGGTACCCTTTGTGCTCAGTTTGATCTGTGTGACAAATAGCATGTAGTAAACAGGATGGTATATAACTTTTAAGTTAAATTATTGTAACTGTGGCTTCTGTCTGGAACTGTTCTCACTCTTTTTGATCACTCATCATGGGAGAGGCCATCCTATCAACACGGCTATGAGGAGGCTACCAAGGCAAGGAAATGGCCAATAACTGGTGGTGACTGAGTTCCGCCAACAACCACGTGAGTTGCTGGAAGCTGATCTTTCAGTCCCATGTGATCTTCAGATGGTTGCAGCTCTGGTCACCAGCTTGACTAGAACCTAATGAATTCCCCTGAGCCAGAACTACCCACTCAGCTGTCCCACATTCATGAGTCATAAAAATGGTGAGAAAAAAAAAATGTTTGATTTTTTTAAGCCATTAAGTTTGGGGTGATTTGTTATCAGCAACAGATAACTGAAGCACTGTATAACTAAACCATAATGTTCTCCTGTCTTTGCACCTGGGTCATTGGAACTGAAGTCCAAAACAACATCATACTACAATGTTATGCCTTTCAGAACTGGTTGTAATTATTAGCAATGAAGCTGAAGAAATGAATCCTTCTTGTCATCACACCCAAGAACTGTTGTGTTAGCAATATCTAGGACTTCAGTAAGATGCCATTAAAAAAAATACTTTGATGATTTTATGTGTTCTAAGAGCTGGTATTCCATATCATTAACCATTTCCCAAATATGTCAAGCTATGTTTTAACAGTTAGATGGTACTTGATCTATCCTTTTTAAATGTTAAATTTACCTAACATTTGCAGGAGTGCATCTTTGATACAGTCTTTCACTAATGTCTCAGCAATTTAATATGGTCCTTCAGTCTCAATGTGATGTGCTACTTTAAAAGAAGCCCTTGAAGAATGAGTGTGTGTATCTGACTTACTGAACATCAGCTTCCTTTGAGTTTTTAATCCAGTATCTTCTCTTTCAGAATTTCTTTATGATTCAATGTGCTTTTTATTTTGGATATAAATGCTACTTAAATTAGAATAGATTTGTTGTGTCATTGGCCAGTACATCTCTCACAAAAAACACAGTTATTCTAGTACTTCACTATAAATCATGCCTACAAAAGTAAACTCAATACCTGAAGGACCATACTTTTGAGTAAAATTAGTATTAATAATTTTGTTTTTCATTTCTTTAAAATCACTTGTAACGTTTTCATTAGACTTACTACTACTGCTATATATAAAATAATTCATATTAATTCTTGCCCAAGTTTAATGTGAACTTGTTTCACCATATAAAATTTTAGGTGAAAAAAAATTACAAATCATATTTTCTTAACTAATACTACTACACAGCCATAAATTTTTGTAAATACTTGATTTAAAAAAAGATGTTCATAAAAACAAGTCATACAATAACTAAATGTTTAAGCTTTCTCATATTTTTAATGCTTTTGGGTTTGATCTAACAGATTAACCTTTAAATAACACATGAGGGGCGCCTGGGTGGCGCAGTCGGTTGAGCGTCCGACTTCAGCCAGGTCACGATCTCGCGGTCCGTGAGTTCGAGCCCCGCGTCAGGCTCTGGGCTGATGGCTCAGAGCCTGGAGCCTGTTTCCGATTCTGTGTCTCCCTCTCTCTCTGCCCCTCCCCCGTTCATGCTCTGTCTCTCTCTGTCCCAAAAATAAATAAACGTTAAAAAAAAAAAATAAAAAAAAATAAATAACACATGAGTACTGCTTACTTCACATCAGATACAATTTACCACGCCCAGATCATCAACACCTAAATGGATCTGCTTCCTGTTGAGACAAGTTCCCTGATCTTGCGCTTTGAATGCGGCAGTAATTACTAGAAACATTTTATTTTTTTTAATTATTGTATCATCTTGTCATGACTCTAACAAACAATTCACTGCTTAGCACCGATTCACAGACCATACTTGAAGTTCTATGTAATCTTTCACAGCTCTTCGAAATTTGACTTCATTTCTATGAAAGATAGAGAACCTCAGGTGAGTTTTAGTGTAGAATAAGAAATGTAATTCACATCTATGACATTATTGTTAGATCCAAATAAATTCATAATGTCTATATTAGAATGAAGGGATTTGGAAAACTGTCATTTGTTCACTCTTGAAATTTCCTTTTGGCATGTGACTGCTTATCCCAATGGGTTAGATCACCCTACTAAGGATGAGATTTATTTGTTAATAAACCTGATAAACGTAAACACAACATCAATCTCTCAAATGACAAAAATAAAACAATTTAGTTATAAGCTCTATGGTCTTAGTCAAGGGAAGCCAAGGTGTGGATTGTGTGAGTAGTGGCACAAGCAGTGGCATACTCTTCTTGAGGGATTTTCGGTAAGGGAGTTTTATAGAAGGCCAAGAGCAGCAGTGAACAAACAGGGCATGACTGGCTGGGGATGCATACGTGGCCTTATTTAGGAAGATCAAGGAACAAGGCAATAAATACTAAGCCCAGAGCTGGCTTGGCATTTTGGGGCTGGCTGACTGGCTACACTGCATTTACAGGAACATGAATGTTTTAGTTTTTGCCTTGACACTTTGGGCAGGTGTGGCTACATCTAGGGCCTAGAAAGTTCTTTCGACAAGACTTTATCTTTGACTCCGCCCAACTTTTGTCTAATTATTTCTTGAAAATAAAGAATCGTTTTTACCAGTAAAATACATCAAAATTCTTATTTTATTTAGAATGAATTTGAAACAATACACTGTAAACATGACTGCCTATTGGTAGCCAGAACTTATAATACATCTTAAAGCAATGGTTTCTTCATGGCTTTGAAATGGGTTCTGACCTAGGCTAACCATTCTCTAACCACATGGAAATACTAGCCCATGTTGTGATTATTGCATGGCGACAACTGGTTGTAACTGGCCCCAGTAGATAGACCTATGTCCCACCAAACACAACTGTCTTATATCTGGCACATTTCATCCATATTAATGACCTGGTTTGCCATAATATTAATTTAAATATTATTTCCATGTTGAAACCTCTACTTACATAAAAGCTTCATGTGGTCAGTTTTTATTTCTCTGTATCTTAACCTTGAAGAATAATTATCCCATACTGAGTTGATCTGTACTGTTCATAGCAATGTTCAAATGGCCGAGAATATATCATAAAATACTTTTTCCTGGTCCATAATTATCAACTGGTTATTAATTTTGCTCCTTGCATGTGCTGGTTCAGTATTAGTTCTCCTACACCCACATTATTATCCCTGTGCTCAACCTCATAAGAAAAGTATTATCTTTTGTAGTTATTGTGTTTGTATAACCCACATGTCAAGCTTCCATGACAGGATTCAATTTTAGGGCTGCCTGTCTCCCTGGTAGGTGCTCCTTCCACAACCTACACTACTACCAGAAAAGAGTGTAGAAATGGGAAGGAAGCAAACTTAGATCTCTAAGTTGAAGTAAATTTAGACTCATGTAGTGTTTAAACTGTGCCCAGCACAGTTTAAGGATTTACTTTTAAGTTTAAGTTTAAGTTTAAGTTTAAGTTTAAGTTTAAGGATTTAAGTTTAAGGATTTACTTAACTAAAAATTCCAGTGCTTGACATGTTGGGGAATAAAATCAAAGTCAAATATATTGTATTGATTTTGTTATGCATTTTAAGATATTAAAAAATGTGTGAATATTATACTATGTTAGTGTGTATATTTATATATCTATATATCTATATCATATATCATATATATATACACCTTGTGTGTATATATATGATATATATTATAGATATATAGATATGATATATATATACAAGCCACTATCTTAATAAGTACAAGAATACTGATAGAAATGAAGATCTTTGTGTACATTTCCATAATCACAAAAACTTCTACTCCCTTTTGACTATCGAGTCTACTGAATTGGGATTTGTTATCTCTACATCTTTAATACTTTTATTACATTTATATGTATCTTGGTACAATATATGGTATTATATTATAAAGGAATTACCCAATCCTAACTCTCAGGTAATTATACAATTCCAGATTTTATATTATATCCTCCAGTCCAACAAAATATTCTTTTTGCCTGGTATCCTTTATTGTGATTGAGTAGTTAGCTACCATTTTTTGTACATAATCTCTTTCCCCCCAGTTTGGCTGTCCTGCTACTATATAGTTTCACTCTGACATATTTAAATACATATTTCTTGCCATTCGTCCTTATTGCAATTAATTATGTTTTGAGAATACTACTGTCTTTCATCAACTGTAAAATTCTCATATATCCTTTTCAATAAACATGCACTCTCACCCTTTCTCACTATTATATCCTTCTAGGATTCCAATTAGATGTATATTAGGTCTTCTTATCATATCCCCAATTTGTTTAAACCTGCTTTAATAGCTTTTGTTTCTTTATGTTACATTCTAGATCATTTACCCATTAGTATTTGCCAGTGCACTCTTTTACACAATGTTCTTAATTTGCTTTATAACACATTAGTTGTCAAATATGCCAACCTATTTTTGAAAGTCATGTTTGTGTTTTTTATTCATAACATTACTTCTTTAAATACATATTTACAAGCATCTGCAGTCCTAATTCTGCATTTTATTCTTTCTGTTCTTTGCTCTTTCTGATTCTCTCATTGTTTCCATTATAATTTCTTTTTCTGAGCTCCTATTCAGCTGATCTTATCTGATGAAAATCCTGAAGCATCTAGGGTAAACTTGAGTTTCTCTAGAGACTATCTACATTTGTTTCTTTCATGGTCTCTAAGACAGTGCTTTTGATGCTTTAATGTATATGGTAGATAGAGCAAAAGCCACCCAAGGTTGCTTATATCTTAATTTCCAGAACCTTTGTATATGTTACCCTCTGTACAAGAAGGGTGTCTTTGCAAATGGGGTAAAGTTAATCATACTGGATTATACAGGTAGGCCCAGTGTAATCACAAGTGTTCTTATATGAGGAAAGCAGGAGGGCCATTATAAGGGAAGAAGATGTGAGGATGATGCAGAGTAGGGAGAAAAAGAGAGAGGTTTGAGATGTTGCATTGATGGCTTTGAAGATGAAGGAGGAGCTAACAAGCCAAGAAATGTGGGCAGCTTCTAGGAACCTGAAAAGGCAAGGAGATGACTTTCCAATACCTTTATATTAAAACTTCTGATCTTTAGTAAGATAATACATTTGTGCTGTCTTCCACTAACTTTGTAGTTATAACATTTTGTTCTACTAAGTTTGTTATAGCATCAATAGGAAACTAAGGCAATATACATGAAAATCACCTTGGAATCTTGTTAAAAAGCAGAATCTGACAGCAGGCCTGGGAAAAAGGGTGAGGGTTTCTATATTTCTAACAAGTTCCATTGTCACTGAAATGAAAACCTCAAACAGTGTGTGAAAGCAAAATATTTTTTAGCACAACCTTTCATGTAGACGAGGTCCCTAACTTTGTAAAGAGTCTCATTTAACCTCTCTGCTGCTATAAACTAAATGACTTGTCCCTGTCCCCTGAAGAGACACTCAATTTATGGTACAAGCAAATGTAAGAAAAGCCTTTATCTCATTTCTTGTTTACTTTACTGGTTTCAGCTCTTCTGTCATTTATGGTCTCCATACTGTCTTGCTATCACAGCTATGCATTCATGAGCATATCTGTTGCATTTTATGCAGGATTTCTAGTTATTTTTATGACAAAAAAAGAACATTTAATCTGCTATACCCACAGAAATAGAAGCCTTCATCTGTATTTACAAATTTGAAAACTCTACTCACTTCTCAGTGAATATTTCCTCAATGACTTCTGTTTGCTTTTAGGTGATTCTTGCTACTAAAACCAATGAATTGCTAATTAAAACCTTTATGTCCTAAATAATAGTTAATGGTGGTTTTAGGGAATAAAAGTCAGTATCAGAGAAATCAAGTAATTAAAACAATTAATATGTATGGGGATCGCTTTAAATGTTTCGACTAAAGAAAGTCAGTGGGTGAAAATGAAAATCTGCATTTTCTGTTAAGTTTCTGTCATGAACTTAAAAACTCTGCAGATGCCATGAGCCACAGACTTCATATATATTAATCAGTTCATTTGATATTCACACCTTTTCAAAATAAGGCTTATCCTGATTTTAGACAAGAGAAAACTCAGACGTGACAGAAAAAAAATTTTAGAGAGTCCTCCTAGAAATGTAAGAACTTATACATTTAAGAATTACACTAACATGTATTGCACATCTGGTTGTGTCAAGATCAGGAAACAATATCCTACAGTTTAAAAGGCAAAGAGTCAGGAATAGAATTCAGGATTTTCTCAGACCAAGCCGATGCTCTTTCCACTATTCCATGCTGCATCTAAAGTTATCCAAAATAGATTTGCAATTGATTTTGAATACTGTGTGAAATTGTACTTAAAGGTTACTTACACATGTTGCCAGTTGAAAAGCCAAATGAGGAAAATATAAAGTATATATGAAACAATTTGTCCAGAGCACAAGTATATCATGTATGTACATGAGCAAATAACCACATTTTGGATACATACACAAACATACAAACACTAACATATACCTACACACTCCACTGCTGATTGTTACTAATATGTTAATGAGTCATAAACTCCTAACCTAAACTCAACATATTGTACCTTTAATTCCTCCAAAGAGTCTTACATTTTTTTCCACTTCATCAACCTCAGATTATTTCACTTCATTGCAAAGATTTAAGTCATTAAGCATTTTTTATTTAAATCCCCCTGCCCAATATTACATACTTTGTACATTCAACAACATCCTCCAGTCACAAAGCCTCAAGTACCATCTTCATTTCAAGGCCAATCCCTCCACAGGAGGTCTTAATCCTGAGACTTTCTGTCTCCCAGAGATTAAATTCTATTATTATTGCACTTTTTTTTTACCTTTAATTTCTCACTCTGACTACCTTTCCTCTGTTAATCATGCTTAAAACTCTCTCACCCAAAAAACTAAATTCTCCTTTGCCTTCTATGCCATGCAGTCTGCAAGGTATTGTTTTATCTTTTTCTCTTTTCATTTAAACATCACAAAGACAAAACTACTCTCTGTCATCTCACTTGACATTTACTTCTCAACTTATGATAGTTTCTTTTCTATTCTTAGAAAAGAGATGAAGTTTTTAACCAAATTGAATTGCCAAATGTAATATTTTTCAATCTTTATATTAATAAAATTTGCTGTTATATTTGGCATCACTAATTACCCTGTTTTTGAGAAAATGTCTATTTCCCTCTCATGGCTGTCTTTAAGTTACTCTTAGGAATTATCACACATTAGTTTTTTGTGGATTTCTGTCTTTCAGTCTCTGCTTTTATCATTCATCGTACTTCAGTAGTTTGGGTGATCGCCTCTACTCTCATAATTTCAACTTGCTTTTGAATGCTGATGACTCATAAATCCATATCGCTGATCTGTCTTGTCTCCACCAAGCTTCAGTTATGCTTTCTTACTGCCTGATGGTCAATTACCTCTGAATGCTCTACAAGTACTTCACATTTTCCACATTCAAAATGCAATTGATTTTCTTCCCCTACTTGCTCCTACTTCATACATCAGTCAAGAGCGCCACCATTAATCAGTCCCCATCTCAGAATCACCCTTGACCACTCTCTTCTTCCCTCTCACAATTGACTCATCAGTGTTTTTTATCAGTTAAAATCCAATCAGGAAACAGAAACCACACAGTGATTTGATATGGGAAAAAAAATATTGTAAAGAATTATCAACTGTATAAAGAGAATAAAAGATGAGGCTGTCTTTAAAAAAAAAAAAATAAGTAAATACCCCAGGCCTGATGGAGAATATCCAAGAAAAAAACAAACCTGGAAACATAATTTTTTCCTCAAGACTGTCTTTCAGATCTTGTTGGAAGAGATAAGACAGCAGCTCACCAGTGGGTTCAATTTTTGGACCAGAAACTGCTGGCAGTTTCCAAGAAAACAAAACACCTGTTCAGGTGGAAACAATTGTGGCTGAGAAGATATTCAAGCAGCAAACCTGTGGGATGAAGGTGACCACCCTTATAGGAAAATCCACCAATAGGGTCAGGGCTTTAGTTGCTGCTTAATGGCTGGGTGGTGTGAGGTCTGAGGTATATGGAGTATGTAAGAGGTGTTTCTTGACACACCTATACGGTTCAGGTTGACCAAGGCACACAGATGGACACATAGGGGGAGTCGAGGCCTCAGAAGTGTACTCACTGAATGGGTAACACAAGGCCTGGGGGGTAAGGCAGTAACAGGGCCAGAGATGAGCTGTAAACTTACCAAGGGACTGCATGTGCTTGCAGTGTGCAGTTGTATGGCAGGAAAAACAAAAACCCAAGAGAAGGAAATGGAAACTAGGAAGAGAAATACCCTCCTTTTTCAGTTTCCTTCCTATGCCCTCTATTGATAATGCTTAATATTGGGTTAGCTAAAAAGGAAAATTGTTTCTAGGATCCAACTCTATTATCCCAGAGCAGTTAATTAAGTATGAGTTCGGTGCAGTGAGGTAATACATACATAGTGCAAATAATTGTCAAACATATACTGTTTTAAATATATCCTGACTTTGTATATTAATACCCTTTCTTCTAGCCTGTCATTCTTTCAACTTTCACCACCACCCAAATTTAAAATCTATTCTCTATTGATACAATTCAATGGCCTACCCAAATGGGAGTTCTAAATGACTCTTAAAAATGTACAAAGCAATACTCATTACCCGTAAACTCCAAACTTACTCAACTAGCAAATAAGCTCCTTTCTCTATTTTTATAGCCAGATCTCTTACCATTCATTGGCTGTATCTGTCATATAGTGCATAACAAAAAAATGAAGGCAAATTTCTGTGGCATTACAATAAGGATTGTTTTTCCCTCAAGGGTTTATGGGTTCACTGGTGTTGTTTGATATATGGTGGGCATAGTTAGGTGGCTTTTAGCAGCTATTTGAGGCCAAGTTGATGCCAAAAATTTCTTTTTCCAAAAAGAAGCCAGTGAGAACACATTAAGCTCATGATAAGGGCAGCGATGCAAGAGTGAATATCAAATTGTACAAAACGATTTTTAAGCTATGTCCATCTCCTGACATCCTTTGTTAAGTAGATTATAAGATAAATCCAAAATCATGGGGCACCTGGGTGGCTCAGTCAGTTAAGCATCCAACTTCGCTCAGGTCATGATCTCATGGTTCGTGGGTCCTAGCCCCTCGTCGGGCTCTGTGCTGACAGCTTGCTCAGAGCCTGGAGCCTGCTTTGGATTCTGTGTCTCCTTCTCTCTCTGCCCTCTCACCCCCACCCCCCCCACACACACTCTGTCTCTCTCTGCCTCTCAAAAGTAAGTAAATGTAAAAAAAAAAAAATCAAAATCAAAGAGCTGGAGAAATCTAAGCTTCTCAAGAACGTAGCAGGGGGAGGGAGAACTTATTTCTGAAAAACCTTATCTGTACACTACCTCTTACATTACTCACCCTCACATATCTGCTAAAATGACATTCTGATGAGTGATATCTCGGATGCCTTACCACACCATACTAATGTAATTCCAAAAAAGGAAAAACACCTGGGATTTTAGTTAATGTCTACATATTTGGCATTGCTAAATGTATGATTTGTTATGGTTTTTGAAGTGGTGGAAATCAACTTAGAGAGCTTCCAATGATTTCTTGTTGCCTAATTATCTCAATTCAAGAACTTCTGTTATAAAAAGTATCAATCAAATTTATTCTTTCATGGCATCACATCGTCCTTTGGAGAAATGATTTGTCTTTTAAGTCTCCAGTGCTTTTTGCATGCTTGTCACATTCATGACACCAACTGTAATAGCTGTTCACCCTTTCTTTTTTTGCTCCTGAAGCTTCTGAGTACTGCTCAGAATTAGGGGTTCTCTTTTGCACATCTTTGTTATTCTCTCTCTTCTCTGTCTTCAGCTAGTATTGGGTTCATGTACTTCATAATCCAACTCATACTTTCATGAATGCTTATACATTCATGTTTTAAGAGTAGCAGGGACTTAATTACCATAAAATATTCATACTCACTGGGCTACTTTCTGGCTAATTACTGCTTACTAATAGCTACCGAAAAGAATTGTCCTTATGTAAGAAACCTAAAAGAACAGACTCTTAAAAAATTAAACAGGACTTGAAATGTTGGATTAAATATTAATTAGCCATTTTGCACAAATATAATTTAGCCAGAAAAAATGAGGAAGAGCAAATGGAAGTAAGGATAAAAATCTTGAAGGAAACAGAATAAAAAGCACAGTGTCCTGACAAAAGCGTTTAGAAAGATGCTTTCTGACCTAGGAGTGAAAAGATAAAAGATGAACACTTGTACTAGACTCATCAAGACACTCAAAGAATTCTCTTTGAGGACAGAAATCTGTATCATTTTGTCTTTCAGCCAGTTACAATCTGCCCTAAAGAGTTCTCACTCTACATTCTCATCCATCCTTTCTGTGAAAGAAGGATCATTCATTCTATTTTGCAACAGTGTTAAACGGTGTCCCCTGAAAAATGGTAGGGAGACTAATTCAAATTGGAGTTCCTAGGGCCAGAACAGACACTGGATAAATGGGAACAAGGAGGAAGATTTATAATCATTGTCAATCAATTGTAATTCTTAGCATCTACTGTGTCAAGAGCAATGAGAAAGGACACAAGGTTAACATCCCCTCTCAATATCTTTAGATTGTTTTTAACATGTAACTGGGTCTTAATAACTTCATGAAACTTGACCTTTTCCTGGTATACTCAAGAGACATAAGTGCTGGGAAAATTTTATAATGAGTTGGCCCCACTTCTTCCCTTTAGCTGATGCTCTGAGACTCCATATCTACTAACTAGTTCAGGGTCTTAGAAGGCAACAGCTCCAGTATAGTCATCCCAATTCACTGTAATCTTAGGTAGAGTCTGCCTAAAAACAATGTTTACCAGGGACTGCCATAACCACAAATATAAACAAATAGAATAATCTGGAAAAGCACATCATGTTAACTCATATGGCAACCAACCTCTTTACACCATTTCTCATGAAATTATAAATTACAGGAGGATTTAACATGTAAATTTAATATTCATCTTATCTATGATACAATATAGGAGATCTATACCTCTTTTTATGTGTAAATATTATGTAGAAATACATGGTCATCAGTTATTTATAAAAGCTTTCTTAGTGGTAGCTATTTTCAATTGCTAAATTATTACATTAGTACATGTTTGGCAGTTTTACGATATACCCAAATAATAAGTTTCATTTAACCAAAATCATACACCTTTTAGCACAATCTGGATGTTATAATGGGAGATGTCATGATGAATGCTGGTAGTACCATCGAGATTTTTAAAATAATAATGGTATCAGTGAAATATTGAGTCTACTGGCTAAAATAAATGCATCCTTTCTGGGACAGCAGGAAGGTATGTATTTTAAGCCAAAGGATCCTGGCAAACTTTAATCTTTGTTCTGGTTACCAGGATATGCTATTTTTTAATAAAAAATATTTTTGATCTAGGTTATAGGATTTTTATTAAATATTCATTAAGAAAGTGAACAAAATACATAGAATAATATATAATGTCAGTCCCTTTGTGTATGAAAACCATGATTTGGGGTAGAAAAGGCTCTAGGAAAATTCCTTAGGATTTAATACCCTTAAGAAATAAGCAAGAGTACTTCCTTTTCCTGTGATAAATCCATGTTGCTGTTAATTAACTTAGATGAAACAAAAAATATTCCTAACAAACACTGCCTCTAACTTCAAATGCCAGAAATCATCAATCTTTTGACTTTTATCTTCTTTACATAAGATATTTGAAATTGCTAAGTTTATTTGTTGAAAGTACAAAGACTTTGGGATAGGAAGAAAAAGTATACACTAAGCACAGAACTTTTCATGGCAACTTGAAAAGATTAAATGAAAATGGAAACATCTTGCATAACTGAAATTTTAAACCCACTGAGCAACACTTCCTCATTTTCCTCTCCCCTCTAGTCCTGGCTACCAAATAAACAAAACAAAACAAAACAAAACAAACAAAAATAAAGAAACAAAAAAACACAGCACGTACAAAACTGGTTGGTCAAACTGCCAGTACTAATTACACTTCTTTTTCTCAAACACTAAGATACCAAATAAGCTCTGTCTAAAAACAATCTTTACCCTCAAGAAGCCTAAAATCTGGTCAGTGAAGCCTCAACTAATAAACACAATAACAGCTATAATAATAAACAACTATATAGCCACTGAAAAGTATATGCACCAGGTCTTGCTTTTGGTTAGAGCAGAGAACATTTTAATCTGATAGAGGATATCTACCAAAACCCTAAATTAACATTACACTTAATGGTGAGGTATTAAAGACTTTTCTGTAGAGGTTTCTCCCTAAGTCACTTCCACAAGAATTCCTGTCTCCAATTCAGCATCTAGGAACTGAATCTCACACATCTAAAAGATCAATTTAGAATTTTTTTAAGATATCAAAATATGAACAATATAATCACAATGATACAGGATATTATACTAAAAAGAAATATTAAAAATAATGAAAGGGGCACCTGGGTGGCTCAGTTGGTTGAGCATCTGACTTTTGATTTCAGCTTAGGTCATGATCTCACGGTTCATGGGTTCAAGCCCCGCATAGGGCTCTACACTGGCAGTGTGGAGCCTGCTTAGGATTCTCTGTCTCCCTCTCTCTGTGTCCCTACTCTCTCTCTCCATCTCAAAATAAATGAACTTTAAAAATTAAATTAAATTAAATTAAATTAAATTAAATTAAATTAAATCAATGAAATAAAAAGGCATAAATATTTGAAGACAAATTGAAATTCATCTTTAGAAAAGATTTAAAAGATTTAGAATAGCCTTCATTAATTTTATTAATTTAAAAGGAACTTAAAAACATGATTAGGAATGAGAGAAGAAATATTTTATATTATTCCTATACCTGATTATGCATAAGTATGAGAAATAAAAAAAAAATACCACATGCAAGTCTATAACAAAAGAAAATAAGACCTAGAATAAATAATTTTGAAGTAAAATTTTAATTTTCTATTAACCTAAGAATAATTAGAGTATTTCTCCATCAAAGTGATTGCAAAAGTGATTCAGCCTTTCAAAAGGTTAGAAAAAGATGGTTTTACAACTGAGTTCTGTTAAAGAACTGATGAGGCCATTATTTTAAACAACCTAGAAAATGTATATTCTATAAATAATATTCTAATGTTAAAATATTCAAATAATATCCTAGAAAAAATGTTCTAGAAAGCTCTCCAATTTATTTTATAAGGCTGGCATACATTTTTTTCCAAATTCTGCTAAAAATATTATAAAAATAATCTATAGACTAATCTAACTTATTGTATTAAAAAACCCAAAATGCCAAATGATGGCTTGAGCTCTTTGAGTCTCACAAAACTCCCAGAAAGCCTAATTACGAGTTCCCCTACTGTCCCCACATGTGCCCCAGCCCACTGGGAAATTCTCCATGCCTGGCCAGTTTGCCTATCAGCCATACCAACTGCCTCCTACCAATGCTCAATCTAATGGATTTTATTTCCTTGCCAGTCCTTGAAACTTTTCAAACAATCCAATCACACAGTGCCAGTGGAACCAGGGGTCCCCCACACTCTCTGGTACTACAAAGCCTGTCAGTTGGTCCGTGTTCAGTCACTTTTCTCCTGACTGCAACCTCTGTGTGGCCCTGCCTGGTGCACAGTGTCCTCTTCCTCCAGGGAGTATATACGGCCAATGAACTGCTACAAAGCTTAGCCATCTAGTGTTAGGTGCTGTGCTTTAAGCCATCTCATACTAATTAGGACAGAGGGTTCCTTGTTCACCAACAGGTTGAATAGGAGTTGTTCCTAACACTTAAAACACGGACACGAAAATACCCATGTAAATATTAGCAAATGCAATCCTATAACACATCACCGCCGACAACTACAATATACCAAAACCAAGGTAGATTTATTCCAGAAATACAAGGGAGGTTTCATGTGAAGAAAGCCATTTATGTATTATCTAAATATAGAAAGAGTAAGAAACCTCATATCGTTGTGTAGTGTTGATATTTTACATATAAAATAATAAAATGCAACATGTTATAACACTTAAAAGTAGCCAAGTAAATATAACAACAGTTAATTTCCAAGGCAAAGCACATATTTTAAATGGAAGGAGACCAGTATCATTAAAATTAAAATCTGTAACCTTGCAAAAGTGGTGCACTACCATTATAATAATTCACAGTATGTCAGAAGCTCCAACAAATGCATTTTGCTAATGGTATGTTGCATATTTGTAAACCTTAAGAGTTTAAAAACCAGTAATAAACTTGTTAACTTGATAAAAAAATACTTATACCGTATATTAAAGCACACTTGTTTTTCTATGTAGGTAACATAAATTCCCAGACCCAAGGAGAACATCTAGACCTCTAGCAGCAGCAGAGGTCCTATTGACCCAGGTTCTCTGGCTCTACCCCAATATACCACATCTGCCCTTAAAATGATACTCAGTGGTTCTTGAGAAGCACTGAACAAGTACATGACTTAATATAATACAGGGTGCAGAAACCTTATAGCTAAGAAAATATTAGAAACTATAAAAGGAAAGAAAAATTATAGTAAAATGCAATCTACTTAAGATAAATGCAGGGACGCTTGGGTGGCTCAGTCAGTTAAGCGTCCAACTTTGGCTCAGGTCAGGATCGTAGAGTTATGGGTTTGAGCCCGCATTGATCTCTGTGCTGACAGCTCAGAGCCTGGAGCCTGCTTCAAATTCTGTGTCTCCCTCTCTCTCTCTGCCCCTTTCCTGCTTGTGCTCTGTTTCTCGTTCACTGTCTCAAAAATAAATAAACATGAAAAAAATTTTTTTAAAGATAAATGTAGATGACTATCAGATATATGAAAGGGGGGTCAAAGTCACCAGCGTGAGATCTGTTTGTGTATATTTGTGACAAGCAAACAATTTTTACTTTCAGCTCTTTCTACTGACAGTAGATATGCTCACAAAGTTTTCAAAAAGGGAAAAGAAAAGTATACACACACACACACACACACACACACACACATATACACATGTATATATATAGTGTTAAAGTTCTATGTTTAGATAAGTTTTTACAATAAGAAAAAAGTTCTGAAAAGACACATACCAGGGTAGCAATAAGAAAGGTCGTAGGGAAGTGGAAGATGATAAGCGTTGACAATAGACATATTGTAATACATTATTGTACTTATTATAATAAACATTCATTCATTTCATGTACAATTAAGAAGCAAGTTTCTTTTAAAAATTAAAATTTAACATAAACAACGAAGTTAACAAAACCCAACACAGAAGATTTGATCAATGTAATTAAAAGTGTTCTTTATTTCTCTTTTTGAGAAGAAAAATACTGTAGAAAAATATTTGGAAAGTATTATTAATTTAAAAAGGGAGACAAGGCTTTCTGGGGAAGACAGTGGAGTAAGAAGATCCTAAACTCACCTCATCACAGAGATATGACTAAATAACACCCACATCACTGTACATAACCCAGAAAAAAACAAAACAAAAACAAAAACAAAAAAACAAAGACAGCAGACCAGACTCTCCACAGCTAATGTAGAGAAGAGGCCACATGGCAGGAAGGGCAGACATAGCGGGGGCTAAAGGGACCTGGAACAGCCCCCAGGGGGGAAGGATGTCCCAGGCCCAAAGAGGAGAGAGAAATAGACTTACACCAGGGAGCCTGCATGAGGAAGATGTATACCCATAACATTTGGCTTTGAAAACTAGAGGGGCCAAATTAAGCAGGTAGTTACAGTCAGCAGGACTTATCAACTGGAGTGTTAAAAGTCAGTGGGCTCAGGAGAAGTCTCTGCCCTTAAACATAGAACACAACAAACCCACTGAGATACAGCATAGAAGCAGCCATTTGAAAAATGCCCAGGGTAAACAGGAGGAGGATTTGTTGACTAGTCTCAGAGCATGTGCTGGAGGGGCAGTGATCTTTAGGAAACTTCTCTAGGAACCATGATGCTGGCAAGCGCCATTTCTCTCCTGCCCACACCCTGCCCCCAGACACAGGGACACCTGCAGGAACTGACACAGGGAGAACACTCTCAACCTAACTTGCTAACAGCACCCTCTACCCCCACGTTCTGGCCAGCCAGGCCATGGCTCCAGGTCTCCTTCCAAGGCAGACCCCCACAGACTTTGCTAACACTGCACACCTGCCCCCCAAGTTCTTCTGCAGATCTGCTCACTCCAACCACCTCCACCCTGCCCCAGATCTGGGCAGCTGCAGGGCCCCCTCCCACAGACCCAGGAAGACCTTGCTGGGACCCTGCTCTCTCCATCGCTGCACTCCCCTGTGGACTGCCCTCTCCAGCCCCGTGGCAGGAGCTCTTTAATTGTTTATAGAATGTTAGCTTATAACAATAAAAACTACTTGACATTAGCCTAGGAATTCACTAACAGAACCTGGGTTGATTCTTTATGCCCAATTCCTAAAGGTAATGCAGCACTTAAAAAAATATTTTAAAAATGTGAAATAACATTTGTGGGAAAAAATTGCCCACAAGTTGCATGATATATATAGTAACATTCTTGCTTTTTAATCTTTTCCTGTGGTCTCAGACAATCTTAAAACATAATATTGATGATGTTTTTCTGAGATTGGTATGGTTATATGTAGTAACTTTTACAATTCTGGCTTAGAAAATTTTTGTAAGTTTTCTACAATTATACAAATTACTTTGGATTTTATTGAGCTCCATCGCTAGCTGCTTTTCCTTTAATATATTAATTACTTCATTATTTTTTTTATAATTTGCTTTATTTATATCAATCTTAACCCTAACAAATAACCTATGAAGAATTATGCTTATATTAAAAATGGGAAAACTGAGCTGTACATAAGCAACCTCAGGAGGAGAGCATAGCTGGGAACCATAAACAAGGCTCACTGCCAAGTCTAAACGATCCCAAAGCCTGTGCCCTAGGTGCTGCATCATGTCCTCGTCACCCACTAGCATAGTGCTAGGCATGTAATAAGCAACAAGTGTAATACTCGTTCATTGTTTAAGAAATAAAACACTGAGCTGAACACTTCATGGGGGAAAATGATATTTAATTCAGTAGTTATTTCTTTCTGTTGAGTTTATTTATTTATTTTGAGAGAAAGAGAGAGAGGCAGAGAGAGGGAGAGACAGAATCCCAAGCAGGCTCTGTGCTGACAGAGCAGGGCTTGAATTCATGAACCACAAGATCATAACCTGAGCCACAACCAAGAGTTGAATTCTTAACTGACTGAGCCCCCCAGCCACCCCAGTAGTTATTTCTGTATGGAGACATACAGGAATAAAAATTGACAGTCTTTTTTGTTTTGTTTTTCTAGCACCTTTGGGTGAAGACTGGCCTGAAATGTATAGTTTGCAAGGACATTTTGGGGACACTGGTGCATCTCTGATGCTCAGTAACAGCTCAACCAATATCTGTGTTCAAGCAGAACCCACACTTTCTCACTATTCAGTGGATCATCACTGTTGCCATCATTTCTTAACAGAATTCCCATTTTTGAGGTGCAGGCCCAGGCAGGCCACTGTTGAGTACCATTGTTTAAAATGCCATCATATCTAATCCTTCCAAAATCCCTAAGAGATGGTTTCACGTTATGGGTAGGCTTAGTAAAGTGATGGTGTTAGGACCAAAACTCAGTCATAGTTGCCCAAGAAACCATCTGTTTCCAGGACATTGAAGACTGTTGGCCTCACAGCTATCCATCTCAGTCAGAAAGACTCTGAAGAATCTCTTTTGCAACCCAAACAGAATAAATTATATGTCATGCTTTTGTGATTGATCAAGTGAAGATTGATTTAAATTTTTTAGTTAAAAATAGCTTTGTTGGTTCCCGTCGGCCTTGGAGCAGCCGCGCCTGCAGTCAGAATTCGGTGGCAGCAATGGGATCAAAGTGAACTCAGCATTTGGGGATGATGAGAGACATGCGCATGGGACCCTGCGAACACTTCTGAGTTCATGGTCTTTCTCACCATTTCCTAGGGCTGTTGTATCTTTAGAAAGTTTTTTTGGGAAGATGGCGGCGTAGGAGGACACTGGGCTCACCGCGCGTCCTGCTGATCACTTAGATTCCACCTACACCTGCCTAAATAACCCAGAAAACCACCAGAGGATTAGCAGAACGGAGTCGCCGGAGCCAAGCGCAGACGAGAGGCCCACGGAAGAGGGTAGGAAGGGCGGCGAGGCGGTGCGCACTCCACGGACTGGCGGGAGGGAGCCGGGGCGGAGGGGCGGCTCGCCGGCCAAGCAGAGCCCCCAAGTCTGGCTTGCAAAAAGCGGAGGGGCCTGACGGACTGTGTTCCGACAGCAAGCGCGACTTAGCGGCTGGGAGGTCATAAGTTAACAGCTCTGCTCAGAAAGCGGGAAGGCTGGAGGACAAAGGGAAGGAAAGCTGCTGAGCCCCCTGACGACAGAGCTCAGTTTGGTGGGGAACAAAGGCGCTCGCCAGCGCCATCTTCCCCGCCCATCCCCCAGCCAAAATCCCAAAGAGAACCAGTTCCTGCCAGGGAACTTGCTCGCTCCACGCAAACACCCAACTCTGCGCTTCTGCGGAGCCAAACCTCCGGCAGCGGATCTGACTCCCTGCTGCTGCCACAGGGCCCCTCCTGAAGTGGATCACCTAAGGAGAAGCAAGCTAAGCCTGCCCCTCCTGCCCCTGTGCACCTTGCCTACCCACCCCAGCTAAGACGCCAGATCCCCAGCATCACAAGCCTGGCAGTGTGCAAGTAGCCCAGACAGGCCACCCCACCCCACAGTGAATCCCGCCCCTAGGAGAGGGGAAGAGAAGGCATGCACCAGTCTGACTGTGGCCCCAGCGGTGGGCTGGGGGCAGACATCAGGTCTGACTGCGGCTCCGCCCACCAACTCCAGTTATACACCACAGCACAGGGGAAGTGCCCTGCAGGTCCTCACCACGCCAGGGACTATCCAAAATGACCAAGCGGAAGAATTCCCCTCAGAAGAATCTCCAGGAAATAACAACAGCTAATGAGCTGATCAAAAAGGATTTAAATAATCTAACAGAAAGTGAATTTAGAATAATAGTCATAAAATTAATCGCTGGGCTTGAAAACAGTATAGCTGACAGCAGAGAATCTCTTGCTACAGAGATCAAGGGACTAAGGAACAGTCACGAGGAGCTGAAAAACGCTTTAAATGAAATGCATAACAAAATGGAAACCACCACAGCTCAGATTGAAGAGGCAGAGGAGAGAATAGGTGAACTAGAAGATAAAGTTATGGAAAAAGAGGAAGCTGAGAAAAAGAGAGAGAAAAAAATCCAGGAGTATGAGGGGAAAATTAGAGAACTAAGTGATACACTAAAAAGAAATAATATACGCATCATTGGTATCCCAGAGGAGGAAGAGAGAGGGAAAGGTGCTGAAGGGGTACTTGAAGAAATCATAGCTGAGAACTTCCCTGAAGTGGGGAAGGAAAAAGGCATTGAAATCCAAGAGGCACAGAGAACTCCCTTCAGACGTAACTTGAATCGATCTTCTGCACGACATATCATAGTGAAACTGGCAAAATACAAGGATAAAGAGAAAATTCTGAAGCAGCAAGGGGTAAACGTGCCCTCACATATAAAGGGAGACCTATAAGACTCGTGACTGATCTCTCTTTTGAAACTTGGCAGGCCAGAAAGAGTTGGCACGAGATTTTCAGTGTGCTAGACAGAAAAAATATGCAGCCGAGAATCCTTTATCCAGCAAGCCTGTCATTTAGAATAGAAGGAGAGATAAAGGTCTTCCCAAACAAACAAAAACTGAAGGAATTTGTCACCACTAAACCAGCCCTACAAGAGATCCTAAGGGGGACCCTGTGAGACAAAGTACCAGAGACGTCACTACAAGCATAAAACATACAGACATCACAATGACTCTAAACCCATATCTTTCTATAATAACACTGAATGTAAATGGATTAAATGCACCAACCAAAAGACATAGGGTATCAGAATGGATAAAAAAACAAGACCCATCTATTTGTTGTCTACAAGAGACTCATTTTAGACCTGAGGACACCTTTAGATTGAGAGTGAGGGGATGGAGAACTATTTATCATGCTAATGGAAGCCAAAAGAAAGCTGGAGTAGCCATACTTATATCAGACAAACTAGACTTTAAATTAAAGGCTGTAACAAGAGATGAAGAAGGACATTATATAATAGTGACAGGGTCTATCCATCAGGAAGAGCTAACAATTATAAATGTCTATGCGCCGAATACCGGAGCCCCCAAATATATAAAACAATTACTCATAAACACAAGCAACCTTATTGATAAGAATGTGGTAATTGCAGGGGACTTTAACACCCCACTTACAGAAATGGATAGATCATCTAGACACACGGTCAATAAAGAAACAAGGGCCCTGAATGAGACATTGGAACAGATGGACTTGACAGATCTATTTAGAACTCTGCATCCCAAAGCAACAGAATATACTTTCTTCTCGAGTGCACATGGAACATTCTCCAAGATAGATCACATACTGGGTCACAAAACAGCCCTTCATAAGTTTACAAGAATTGAAAACATACCATGCATACTTTCAGACCACAATGCTATGAAGCTTGAAATCAACCACAGAAAAAAGTCTGGAAAACCTCCAAAAGCATGGAGGTTAAAGAACACCCTACTAACGAATGAGTGGGTCAACCAGGCAATTCGAGAAGAAATTAAAAAATATATGGAAACAAACGAAAATGAAAATACAACAATCCAAACGCTTTGGGACGCAGCAAAGGCAGTCCTGAGAGGAAAATACATTGCAATCCAGGCCTATCTCAAGAAACAAGAAAAATCCCAAATACAAAATCTAACGGCACACCTAAAGGAAATAGAAGCAGAACAGCAAAGGCAGCCTAAACCCAGCAGAAGAAGAGAAATAATAAAGATCAGAGCAGAAATAAACAATATAGAATCTAAAAAAACTGTAGAGAAGATCAACGAAACCAAGAGTTGGTTTTTTGAAAAAATAAACAAAGTTGACAAACCTCTAGCCAGGCTTCTCAAAAAGAAAAGGGAGATGACCCAAATAGATAAAATCATGAATGAAAATGGAATTATTACAACCAATCCCTCAGAGATACAAACAATTATCAGGGAATACTATGAAAAATTATATGGCAACAAATTGGACAACCTGGAAGAAATGGACAAATTCCTGAACACCCACACTCTTCCAAAACTCAATCAGGAGGAAATAGAAAGCTTGAACAGACCCATCACCAGCAAGAAATTGAATCGGTTATCAAAAATCTCCCAACAAATAAGAGTCCAGGACCAGATGGCTTCCCAGGGGAGTTCTACCAGACGTTTAAAGCAGAGATAATACCTATCCTTCTCAAGCTATTCCAAGAAATAGAAAGGGAAGGAAAACTTCCAGACTCATTCTATGAAGCCAGTATTACTTTGATTCCTAAACCAGACAGAGACCCAGTAAAAAAAGAGAACTACAGGCCAATATCCCTGATGAATACGGATGCCAAAATTCTCAATAAGATACTAGCAAATCGAATTCAACGGCATATAAAAAGAATTGTTTACCATGATCAAGTGGGATTCATTCCTGGGATGCAGGGCTGGTTCAACATTCGCAAATCAATCAACGTGATACATCACATTAACAAAAAAAAAGAGAAAAACCATATGATCCTGTCAATCGATGCAGAAAAGGCCTTTGACAAAATCCAGCACCCTTTCTTAATAAAAACCCTTGAGAAAGTCGGGATAGAAGGAACATACTTAAAGATCATAAAAGCCATTTATGAAAAGCCCACAGCTAACATCATCCTCAATGGGGAACAACTGAGAGCTTTTTCCCTGAGATCAGGAACACGACAGGGATGCCCACTCTCACCACTGTTGTTTAACATAGTGCTGGAAGTTCTAGCATCAGCAATCAGACAACAAAAGGAAATCAAAGGCATCAAAATTGGCAAAGATGAAGTCAAGCTTTCGCTTTTTGCAGATGACATGATATTATACATGGAAAATCCGACAGACTCCACCAAAAGTCTGCTAGAACTGATACATGAATTCAGCAAAGTTGCAGGATACAAAATCAATGTACAGAAATCAGTTGCATTCTTATACACTAACAATGAAGTAACAAAAGACAAATAAGGAAACTGATCCCATTCACAATTGCACCAAGAAGTATAAAATACCTAGGAATAAATCTAACCAAAGATGTAAAGGATCTGTATGCTGAAAACTATAGAAAGCTTATGAAGGTAATTGAAGAAGATTTAAAGAAATGGAAAGACATTCCCTGCTCATGGATTGGAAGAATAAATATTGTCAAAATGTCAATACTACCCAAAGCTATCTACACATTCAATGCAATCCCAATCAAAATTGCACCAGCATTCTTCTC
>NW_024412395.1:13674768-13703151 GCF_014898765.1 Herpailurus yagouaroundi
AAAAAAAAAAAGAAAGTTTTTTTGTTTTGTTTTATTTTGTTTTGTTTTGTTTTGTTTTGTTAACCCTAACATAGACCAGGAAGATACTGTGTTAGATATGATCATCATGTTGTATACTTTAAAATTACACAATGTTTTAAAGTCAATTATATCTCAAAAAAAACTGGAAATAAATAAATTATAAATGTAAAAAAGAAAAATAAAGAAAAAAAATAAAAAAAAAATAAAAATAGCTTTGTTGTTATGTATTTGCTCAACTAATAGAATCTGTTTCTATTATGTGAGAGTCAGTGAAATCTTACACTAAAAACTGGTTCTTAATCCAGATTGTCGAAAACTCCTGTTCTTCATTTTGCTCCTCATTCCTGACGAAGAAAAATGGCGGTGTCGAGTCTACTTAGGGGACTGCCTGGATATGTTCATTTATGTAACAACTATACATTGAGGGGATCATGTGCCAGGTACTTGGTTGAGACCCTGGGAACTCAGCAGTGAACAAAACGCAAAAACAAAAAGTGAACACAGCAGCAAACGAATATCTATGTCTACACCTACATCTACATCCACATCTCTACCTACATCTATATCCAGAGGAATCATATTTGAGTGAGAGGAGAGAGAAGCAAAAGAATAAACGAAGTGACACATTAAATACTATAGCCGATAAGATGGTGAGGGAATGTGAAGTGTCTACGTATGTGTTGCAGTTTAGACAGGGTTACTGAGCAATTCCTTGCTGTGCAAGTATCATATAAGCAAAGACATAAAGGAAGGGAAAGAATGAGCAGCTGTAGAGATATAGGAGAGAAACAGTCCAGACATGAAGGCGAATAAGTTCAAAGACTGCAGAAAAGACCTCTGGGAACAGCAAGGAGGGTAGTGTGGCTAAAAGCAAAGTGAACACAGGAAGACAAGAAGGTGCCTAAGGCCAGGATGCCCTCAGGATTCACATAGGGCTTGTGAGCTAATTATAGGATCATGCTTTTTCTAGGAGAGGGGACCCCCTGGAGAGGAGGACCCACTCCCCAAAGTTCCTGATGGGAAGGTTGCCATAACATGACCTATTTTATCATTTGATTAACTATAAAAGGTGACTGGATGCCTCCCTAATATTACCTCCAGCAGCATGGCACAGTGTTGTGTTAATGCTATCTTTTTAGGCTCTTCAGGAAACTCATTAGAATAGGATGAAGAATCAAGTTGTATCTGACTAAGCTCATCCTGGAGCCCAGTGGTGAGCAAGTGAGAAAGGAATGTGAGCAGCAGTGGAGCTGATGCTAGAAAGAATTCTATATTAGCCTATAGTCTAGAATTCTATATAGAATCCTGTACGCTCATAAAACTCAGCAAGCTCTCACATGTATTAACACAGCACACACGTGGTAGCTTAGGTTGGAGAGGGTGGATATAGAAGTGAAGCAAAACAGAAGAAAGGATTGCCAGTATGCAAAGGAATTCTGCCCGTCTGAGGAGCCTACAGATATTCCACGTGAGAGAGAGCATCAGAAAAAGCAAGAGGACTTCCCTGAGCCTTTTCCAGCCTTTATAGTTTTAGTCTGTGGATGGGAAATGTGACGCTTATCAAGAGGAAAGATGACATCTGAAAACATGTAACTAGTTAAGATGGTAGCTTTGACAGTGCGCTGGAACATGGTTTACATTTACAACTTCAGGCAACTCATGTAGGTGTGGATGTGCTCTCAATTACCCAGACTCAAAACGGTCTTAGTAAAGTCACCAGCAAACTTTTTCTGTTTGTCAACAGGACCAAAGCTGGTTCTCCCACTGATGGCAGGCGTTTATTACAGTCACGGTAAAAGCTGGCATCAGTGCATAAACAGGAAGCATTCATGCTTCTGTCATAGTTTGCCATCTAGCAAATGCATCTAGATACATCTCTGGTCCTCCCACTTTACACTTTTCCAGCTGTATTGCTACAATAGAAATGGGAAATGTTGCTACATTCCAGGGAAATGAACAGAGGAGAACACAGAATAAAGTGATTGCAGAGAGAATTAAATTTGAGGAGCACCTGAGTGGCTCAGTCAGTTAAGTGTCTGGCTCCAGCTCAGGTCATGATCTCATGGTCTGTGAGTCTGAGCCCTGCACTGGGCTCTGTGCTGACAGCTCAGAGCCTGAAGCCTGCTTCAGATTCTGTGTCTCCCTCTCTCTCTGTCTTTCTCCTGCTTGCACTCTGTCTCTGTCTCTGTCTCTGTCTCTCTCTCTCAAAAATTAATAAGCATTAAACACATTTAAAGAGCAAATAAATTTGAATCCCACTTATAACCTTCATGACCTTGAATGAAGAATTTATCTGTGCTTCATGCTCTTTAACTATAATAATTTCTATTTGTCTTTGTTGTTAGGATGGTTAAATAGCATGGAGATAATATGTGCTTGCATGCCATTATTTGCAATGATGAAAATAATATTAGTTACAATGAATATTGGTTTTAACCATACACTCCTTCATCCATGTACCTCTTAATATATCAAACTAAAATTCCATCAGAAATTCTAACCATACAGCAAATTGTTGTTTTCCTGTTTTTCATAACCAATGCCAGTTCCCATTGCCATTTGAAATCACTGTCATTGGAGTTTTACAAGCTTAGACACAAGGGCCGTTTTTTTTTTTTTTTTTTTTTAAAGACAAAGGTAACATTAAAATATATCACTTTGAATTAAAACATGCTGAATGGTCTGTGAGAGGTATTAATCTCTCTGACAAATGCATATCTCAGAGAGCTCTGTTAGAATAAACTAGATTTCTTTATTATTTTTTTATTTTTAATTTTTTTTTTTTAGTAAATGAGGGAACAGTTGTTGAGCTCTCACAAGGAAGTGGCTCCTTAACTGGATTCTCTTGTTTTTAATTTACTTACCAGTCAAGAGGATACTCTGGAAGCAGGCATTGAAAGTGATTATTTGATTATTTCATATGCTATAAAGGAAGTCTACATCATGAAAGCACATGGTATCAAACCACAGAGAGAGACATACACAATCATCTTCTCCAACAATAAAAGCACTGATGGGTGGATCTAAGGAACCATATCTGCAAGCCACTGGATGGGCTCCCCTCCTTCCCCTCCTAATTCACTTACAGGAGAAATAAGAAAACTGTTGGAAAGAAGTCCACTTCAGAAACTTGTCTCAGGATGCCTGGGTGTCTCAGTCGATAGAGAGTCCAACTCCTGATTTCAGCTGAGGTCATGATCTCACAATTTGTGAGATGGAGCCCCACATTGGGCTCCAGGCTGACAGCATGGAGCCTGTGTGGGATTCATTCTTTCTCTCCCTCTCTCTTTGCGCCTCCTCTTTCTCTCTCTCAAAATAAATAAATAAACCAAAACTAACTAACTAAACAAACAAACAAACAAACAAACAAAAGAAACTTGTCTCAGAGCTGACTGTTAGAAGCCATCCGCAATATCTATATACTTAGCCCCTAAACTTCCAGGCCTTGAGAACTGGATGGCATCTCAGATGGTGCCAGTTCCAATGTCCTCATTTCGGGGATGGAAGAACTGAGCCGCAAGAGGTGGAACAATGTGTCCAGAATCTAGGGAGAATAAGGCAGAGTAGGGGCCCCATAACTGGTCCCTGATTTCTAGTTTACACTTTGAGTGTATTTGCTGTGATCGCTATCATCTGACTGAGAACATAAGCTTCTTCAAGATTCTATAGTCAGCAAAAGGTAACTGAACTACTAAGGGAAAGAGAGGGAAATAACAAAGCTGTGTTTCTCTTGGCTTCCTCACCTTATGCGGGCTTTTCTCTTGGTGCCGATCATACTGCACCATGATCACCTCTTTTTTGTGCCTATCTCCTCTATGAAATCATTAATTCCTAATACTGGCCACTTAGTGCAATCATTTCTGAGACTAATTAGGTACCACACCTCTGCCTAGACCTAATGAATACGAATCTCCCAGGGAAAGGCCTAGTTGTCTTTAATTCTAAGTGATTCTGATGTATGGTGAAGTTGGAGATGTGCAAAATTAGATATAGTTCCTGGAAAACAAGACTAA
This sequence comes from Herpailurus yagouaroundi, assembly GCF_014898765.1. NCBI lineage: Eukaryota > Metazoa > Chordata > Mammalia > Carnivora > Felidae > Herpailurus > Herpailurus yagouaroundi. Next base: position 13,678,803 of record NW_024412395.1, read on the forward strand.
TTTACTCATCTTACAACTCCATGCCCAGCATGAAATAGGTGTCAGTATTTTATAAATTAATGAATAAATGCATTGCTCTTAAATCAGGCAATAGTAAGGCGCTACAGAAAAATTCAGACTTATGAAAAAATGCAAAAAAAATCACAAAAAAAGAAAAATGAAATAACTATTAAAACATGAAAAAATAGTAAAATTTTAAAAAGCCATAAAATTACAGGGACTGTTAAAGATCACTTAGTCCATACCCACAATTTAGATACAACCGAAGGAGATAAAGGAACTGTCCCATGGTGACACAGGTAGGTAGGGAACCTTCACTAGAAATTAGGTGTCCTGATTCCTGGCTCCTGAGAGAAGATTTCACCTGAAATGACCTAGGGCAGGCCAGTGGATGTCCAGGTTGATCTCAGGACCAGAAGCATCAGCCTCATTTAGAACCTTACAGAAATGCACATTTCTAGGACCCACCAAAGCCCTACTGAATCATACACTCTGAAGAAGGGGCCAGGGATCTGTTTTAACAAGCCTTCAGATTCTGAAGCATTCTGAATTTTAAGGACCCTGGATATAGGCAAATTTTTCTTCACCAATCTATTTGAGAAAGTTGTTCTTTATATAATATCCATGTTAGTCTACTGGAACATAAGACCATTTCCAAATTTAATTTTAGGAACAACCCAAGGCAATATATCATATCTTCAAGAGTAGGTGAGTAGAAATTAACTTGGATCCAAATATCTAAATGTGTTGCCTCTTTTGAAATTTATTTCTTCCTCTTGGAACCTTGCAGAACCTCCGTTAATGTGAGTTTCTGTGAAATTTACATGAACTCGAGTCATTTTTGTCTCTCTCATTGTTTCACACATAAGACCATCAAGCTCAAACCCCTGGAGAAAGTTGAGCTATTGCTTAGGTTCCAAGAGGGTTCCCGTATGATCTCAACTGACACATCCCACCTTCCTTCTCAGTGCTCAAATTCTAGCATGGTGATCAGTATCAACAGCTACGGATGCAGAAAATCATTGAGTTGAATTCTACCCATAACATTTATTAGCTGTGTGATATAGAGAATCACTTAATCTTTAATATCAACAGGTACAAAAAGAAAATTGCCGTTCAAAAAAAAAAAAAACTTATTGGGATGAACACTGGGTGTTATATGTAATGAATCACTAAATTCTATTCCTGAAATCATTATTACACTACATGTTAACTAACTTGTATTTAAATTAAAAATTACTAAATAAATAAATAACCACAAATCCCATTAGCCCCAAAATGAAATCACATGTCCTAGGTCCACATCACCAAACCATCTATCAAACTAGACTTTAATACCTAACATAATTACAGTTTCAACCTTCCCCAGGATGTAGTCCTAACCAGTCAGTCAGAAATTTTCTGGTAAGCACCAGCAAGGTCATCTGCCACATAGGCCCTTTCTATCCTCCAAAGGAAGATGAGATAATCTCTCTTTCTCCTGAGCTGTTTCAGTCACGTACCCTCCCAGCCATCAATCCTATCCATCAGTGATATCCTTCTAGACTTACATTCTAATACAATCACATTGCTGCCATTGTTATCAATGCATTTAATCAAAGATTAATGCCCACTTTGTGGAATATTTATTGATCCATACAATTTTTAATTTCCATTGATGCCTGGAACAAAGATCTCCCTAAGTCTTATATGAAAACTAAAAATAATACCTGTCAATCGGTTAATTATTTTAACATCAGTGAAATATAGAGGTGGAAATTTTAGAATCTAAAATACTATAAAATACAAAAAAAAAAAAAGATTTTCTAAAAAAGAACTTTACAGATGTGTTTTTTATAGTCTAGGAATTATATATGATTTTATCTTTTCAGGGCAATCTAAAAATAATAATATGGAGTTTATACCAGGAATGCAAGATTTGGTCAACATTCAAATATCAATCATTGCAATTCACCATGTGAACAAGGTAAAGAAAAATTTTGTGATCATCTCAAAATGTGAAGTAAAAGACTTTTACAAAATTCCAACATTTATTAGTGACAAACTTCCAAAAATTAACATGAGAAAGGAACATCTTCTACCTGATTAAAAAAAAAAGTTACAAAGCAACAAGCCATAAGTAACCTCATATTTAAAGATAAAAGACTAAATGATCTCCCCTAATGATGGGTAACAAAGCAAGGTATTTTCTGTCACCACACCTATGCATCATTGAACTAAAGGATCTAGCTAGGTGTGTAGGCAAGGAAAATAATTAAAAGGTATACAATCTGGAAAAGAAGAAGTAAACTTGTTATTTGAAAAAACAAGATCGCTGACTTGGAAAATTTCAAAGAATCTACCAAAATTACAGGAACTTTAACATGAATTTAGTGAGGTCAAAGGATACAAGATCGATGTTACAAAACTGGAAGCTGCCATTTGAAAAGATCCACTTATTACTGTCCCCCAACCCTGAAAAACTTAGGTATACCTCTTAGAACACCTGTATAAGACCTATATAGTGAAACTGTAAAAACACAAGGAAATTTTTCAAATATCTACATAAATGGTGAGATGTATTATGTTCATAGGAGTCTCATGGGAGACTCACTGTTGTTAAGATAAAAATGTTCCTTACATTGAATATGCAATTTCAATAAAAAACTGGAGCAAGATTTTTTGTAGAAATCAACAAGCCAATTTTAACCTTATATGAAAGAACAGCAAAAAAAAAAAAAAAAAAAAAAAAATTAGAGTAGCTAAAGTTAGTAAAGGAAAAATAAATTTGGAGAACCTATATTAACTGAAGACCTGTACCGTCTTACTGTACAGCTTTATGAGTATCTTTATAATAAAATTGCACATATATCAACGTACCAGGATAGAGACTACAATGGACTAAAACATATGTGATCAATTGCTTGTTAACATGGTTGAGGAAAATGCATAGTGTCTTCAACAAATAGTACTCTAAGCAAAAAGAGAAAAAAAGAGAAATAAAACAAAATGAAACCTTTTTCCTACTTCACTTCATATATAAAAATTAATTCAAAATTAGTTATAGACCTACATGTAAAACTTAATAACATATCAATAATTAATCATAGGAGAAATTGTGCTATTGCCTAAATAAAGATTTCTTAGGTAGGAAAGCAAAAACATGACCCACAGGTGAAAACAAAACAAAACAAAACAACAAAAATGACAAACTTTATCAAAATTAAGAACCACTACATTTCAAGAGTCACTGGTAAAAGGATGAAAAGAAAAGCCATGGACTGGAGAAAACATTTTAAAATCACTTATCTAATAATGGACGTGTATGCAGGATATATAATCAAGTCTCAAAATTGAATAATAGAGGGGAAAAATCATAAAGAAAGATGTTTGCTCTGTTTTCTTGAGGGCTATTTCACTGTGTTTCATTTTGAGTAGTTTCAATTTGCTATATGTTTAAGTTCACTAAACTTTTCTTCCACACTGGCTAATCTGCTGTCAATTCAATCCAGTGTCTTCTTCATTTCAGATATTGAAGTTTTTTAATTCCAGACTTTTGATTTTTTTTAAATAATTTTCATGTATCTACTGTCTTCTGTGTTTCTTCTACTTCTTGAACATATGGGATACAATTATAAAGAAGACTAATCTAATGCATTTGCCTAGTAACTCCCTAATCTCTCTTTATATTGTTTGATTTTTCTCTTTATTATGGGACTTATTTTCTTGCTTCACTGCATGCTAGGTCTTTGGGAATTTTGCTTTGTGGATTATTAATATTTTTCATTTTCTATAAATATATTTGTGCATTGTTACAGGATACAATGGATTTACTTGGAAACAGAACAATTGTTGCCAGGCTTCTTTTAACTTTGGAAAGAGGACACAACCTTTTGTCTAAAGCTAGTTTTACCCTGCTGAATAATAATTCCAAATAGACTCCTATACACCATGAATTATAAGGTTTTCCACTCTAGTCATTGGAAACAGACAAATCCTTTCCCTGTTTGAGATTTAAGAATTTATTCCCTATGAAAAAATTAACTAAATGTGGATCAGAGACACAAATATAAGAGCTATAACCATAAACATATTAGAAGAAAATACAGGATAAATCTTCATGACCATGGATTTGGCATGGATTTTTAGATATGACCTTAAAATCATAACAAAAAGAAAATTAGATAAATCATAATTCATTGAAATAAAAAAAATACTTTTGTACATCAAAGGACATTACCAGGAAAGTGAAAAAGACAACCTACAGAATGAGAGAAAATATTTGCAAATCACATATCTGATCAGGGTCTAATAAGCAGAATATATAAAGAATTCTCACAACTCAAAAACAAAAAGACAGATGAATTAAAAATGGGTAAAAAAATGAATAAACTTTTTCTAAAAAAGATATACAAAAACATTGCTAATAAGCACATGAAATGATGCTCAACATTATTAATCATTAGGGCAATGCAAATCAAAATCCTAAGAGGCATTACGTGATATGCACATGCATAAAATAATTAAAAATAGGTTATTAAACAAATTACACGTATATATACATCATTGCAGCACTATTCACTATAGCCAGAAGGTGAACATAGCCCAAATTTCCATCTATAGATAAATGGAAAAGCAAATAGTAGTATATACATAAAATGGAATATTATTCCAACTATAAAAAGGAGTGAAGTACTAATACATGGTGAACATTTTGAACCTTGAAAACATTATGGTAAGTGAAAGAAATCAAACAAAAAGTCATATATATGTATGTATACATATATACTACATATATATGACAGGAAACATACTATTGGTTGTCATAGGAAGCAACTGCTTAATGAGTACAAGGTTCCTTTGGGGGTGATGAAAATATTTCAGAATTAGGGTAGACATGGTGATTGCATAACACTCTGATTGTACCAAATGTTGTTGAATGTTTCACACTAAAATGGTTAATTTTATGTTACATAAATTTTACCTCAATAATAATAATAACTATAAGTAATTGTTCTCTCTAATGTTTTTGGAGTGGTTCTCTCTCCCAACTTTGGAAATTTCCTTATGTGCACGTGCTGATCAGTACTCAGTTGAAGATTCAAGGGTGAGCCTCTGCAGATATTTCTTCTTGAACTCCCAGACTCTGAACTCTGTCTCTTTAATTGAGAAATACCTCTGGCCTCCAGCTGGTTTCCTAGTACCTTTGTTTCAGCTTGCAACCTTACTAGTCAGTACACTGGAAACATCTTGGGCTTGCCTAATCTTTCTCCTCTGTGTCAAGTATAATTTCTGCATTGCCAGTGTTTAATGTCTGAAAAACATGGTTTTATGTATGTTGTCTAGTTTTCAGTTGTTTTGGCATAGTAAATCCAGTGTCTATTATTTATTGTGGCTAGAAATAGAAGTCAACGTTACCTTTTACTAAGGTGCTTCTCATCCTGGGTTTTAAATTTTATTCTCAAGTGTTAATTTTATAAACACATGCACATGAATTTACAGATACACATACACAGATATTTGTCTCTTAGGAAAGTATAAGTGTACTACTTAAATGTGAGAAACATTGATCCAAATCTTCTTGAAGTTAGAGAAGCATACATGCATGTGCTCACTGTGACACCTTAAAGTGTGTTTTATTCACTGTAGCAACAGGAATTTTCAGCACCATAAGGCTCTTATCTCAGTGAGTACCATTGTGGACCTCCTCTTATTGCTTTGAGGATGCTCTCTAATTAGATTCTACTGCCAGGAGAGGAAGAAAAAAATAAGTACACCTGTCCATGCAATCCACTAATGACACTTAGCCTTTAATCCTAATGAGTGAATGATGTCCATAGGTTCCTCAGTATTCTAAGGGGATTAGACTGCCAAGAACAAACATTTTCTAACAATCTATCCTGACTAGGAACAGCCACTGACAGTAAAGAAAACACAAAGAAGGGAAAGGATACCAATTTTTTAAAAAATGTCCACCATGACAACATAAATATGATTAACTGATTCTAGCCAGTGGGTAGATTGAGTAGAAAGCCATCTTTCCTCAGTTAAAGGACCTAGTGAACCACAGTTTGGCTTCTTAAGTGATTGGTTGTAAATAATGGATTTTAAAGGATTGCTTTCAACAAAAAGAATGACATGTCACTTCCAAAAGTATATTTTGTCTACGGCCATGCCACCCTGAATGTGCCCGATCTCGTCTAAGAGTATTTTTTGTGTTTGTGTTATTCTCAAAATTATTTGCTTGGTAATCTGAATACTTGTTTATATTCCTAGAGCAACTTGTAGGAAAAAAAAAATTTACAACCAATCAGTTTCAGAGCACAATTACAGCAGTAACCTTTTATTAACTTGTCCCATAGAAGCATCCCCTTCTGTGCCAACCCCCACCACCTCCTCACTGTGATAAGGGAGCAAGGAGATCACAGCTGCATATGAGTACACTGACACTTTCTAAACAGCTTGTGCTCTCTCGTGACTCTGTGGCTTTGCAATCGCTGGGCCCCTCTTAACAGAAATTTCATATTTCCTCTATTCTATGTCTGTATTTTGAGTGTCATCCTTTCAAGGAACACTCTCCAGTTTTCCTGGTAAATTAAGTGGCACAACCTTCTCTAAAGCACTCCACCAAAGAGATACTTTCACTGCTGTACAGATCTGACTTGGGTTGCTTCCCCCACTGTTTTCTGAACTTCTGGAAAATATGAGCCTTATTTATGTTAGGATATATTTGGAATGTCTGTCCTCAGTATATAATAAACCTTTGAAAAACAACTGCTGGAAGAGAGAAAAGTAGGCAAGGAACAATGTGAATAAAGAGAACAAAAAATGAATGAATATCTTACTGTAGGCATTAGGTAGTACAAAATAAGAAAATATACCAATTCTGATATTCTGATAATTGGACAACCCAGATCACCAAAATTTGGCCACGACATCCAAATTAAGATGATCTTGGTGAACTCATGCATTTCAGAGAGTTCAGAATTTAATTTTTTAAATTAAAAAAAATAATGTTTATTCATTTTTGAGACAGAGACAGAGTGTGAGCGGGGGAGGGGCAGAGAGAGACAGACATAGAATCCAAGCTAAGCTGTAAGCACAGAGTGCGATATGGGGCTCAAGCCCACAAACTGCGAGATCATGACCTTAGCCGAAGTCGGATGCTTAAAGGACTGAGCCACCCAGGCGTCCCCAGAGAGTTAAGAACTTTAAATAGCAGGAACATTTCTTAGATGAGACAATCTGACAATGATTTCAAATCAATGCTATATATGAAATAAATATAAACAGAATTATGCACTATATAAGAAGTATTAGCTAATGGGTCAGGGAGACTAATAACATTTTATAAACTCTCCACTTATTATCCTCACGTTGGCTAATTATAATGTTACATAAAAATATATAATTCTCTTGCTGGGTTCCAGGAGAAATGGGAAGATGACAGAAGTCACTACAACTAGTTTACACACAGAGGTGATGATCCATATTGTCTTGTGATCAAATCAAAGATTGTGAACCAATCTCCAGCTTAATGCAGAGGACAGAAAACAAGACTTTATTTCCAGCTTGAAACCATTCATTTTTAGCTTGATGAACCATGAGGAAATAATCCCCCTCCATGGGACTCACTGACAACATACAGAACTAAGACTCCCTCCAGCGAGAATATTCATACACAAGCAAATATTATCATAATTGAAGTAAAATACAAAAACACTGAGATAAGATCAGTAAAGTGGAATTGAGCTATGGGGGATATATTAATAAAGAAAGCCTGAAGGGCTAGATGGTGTACAAAAACACAAGCACAGAGGTCATGGTTGTGACTGTACTTTAATAGCCATTGATAGGCATGGTGATCATTTGATAATAAACCAAACAAGTTTATGCACACAAAAGAGAGACTACGAGATTATATATCAAATATGGAGAAAAACTGTCATGTGCTTAAAAATGACTATTTACCATCTGATGGCTACCTTCATGTTACTAAGTTGAGCTATATCTCATGTTAGGGTCAAATTAACTTTTTCCACAGACTTGTCTCCAAATCTTTAAATAAACATTTTCTGCATTTTAAGAAATATTTGCCTTAATGTTTGAAAACATGCTAGCATTCCTCAAAGGGATTCCTATTCACATCTGAATGTTGCATTAAGCTCATAATTGCCTTGATTGATGCTATCATTCTTCCCCCCCCAAACTCTGAAAGTTCAAGAGCAATGCTGACCTCTCTACAGATTTAGCGGAACTGGCTTGGTTTAAAAGGAAGAGATATCTAATGCCTATCTCACTAAACATCAAATTATTTCCTGTTACCCACACAAAATAATCTATTTCTGATTAGCTGCCATCATAGAACAAGGTAACTGGGATGATATCATTTATTTTTAGTCCACCAGGCCACAAAGTTGTAGGTTTTTCAAGCGGCAGTGTTTTTCTTGGCCTAAAAACAAAAGGGAAACTACAGATTTAGGTCTCAAAAGTTATATAAGAATTAGATTTAAAGCAGTTGGCATTCGAAGCACAAACTCATGTGTGCATCTGCTTCTCTAAAGGTAACTATATTTACTCAACCAGAATGGCGCATTTGCTGGTAAAAAGTTAACTACAATTGAATCTCTTCCCTGCCCGCACCCACTCCTTTTCCTCGAGTATTTTCATTTCTCAACAAAATGCATTTTATTAAATCTTGGTCTTTTCTGAATTCTTACACAAAGTAAGAAGGCTCATTTCAGGAAATTACCAAAGCTGTTTTTTTCTTTTTTTTTAACCTTTTATTCTGTGACAGAATAATAGCATACTACAAGTGATAACACCTAAGGAAAGAAATCATAGCAATTATCTGAATCATTCTTTTTTTTTTTTTTTTTTGAAAATTAGCAAACCTCTGAAATGGTAATCTTTGAACACTCATACGATTCAAGGAAAGTGTTAAATAGGATTTTTGTGGCCTGCTGTTGTAAAAGTCCTTTCTAGCACAATTTAATCCATTTTTCCATACCAAGAATCAGAAAGAAAGCTTTCATTAAAAGAGAGAGTTCATTTTTCACCAAATTCTATATAGTATGTAATGAGGTTTGGTAAAAATCAGAAATCACTATGACCATTCAAAAATTAATGATTCAAATCTATAAAATACATTGCTGTCTCTAGATAAACCAGTTATTAGAAAATGAGGATCATTATAGTCCAGTTACAAAAAGGCTAGGCCAACCATGAACACCTGTTTCTATGATTGCTAATGACCTTTTCTATGGATCTAACATAGCATTTTATTTTATTTATTATGCACAGTTGTTTTCTAGCAAGTCTCTTCCATCTGTAAAGGAAATCAGTTACAATCTCTTTGGTAGGAGGTTCCAACTGTATTTTGAGAAATTCAGATATTTCTGAGCTTCAAGATTGTTGAGCTATTCTGATAATAATTTCTTGAAATGAAACTGGAAAGTCAATTGAGCAAAGAGTTTTATAACTAATGATGGCTTATTCATCAGAAGGGAAGTGAAATGGTGAATACATCATTGTTTTTGTCAATAGTATTAATTCCCTAAGCTAGGCATCAGAAAATTAATATCCACTGGGAGGACAGGGTCTTTTTCATTAAACTTTGTCACAATTCAATATCAAGTATGACTTCTTTGGGGTTTCTCTGACAAAGTGTGACACACAAGGAAAAGACAACCTCTCTTGATTTTTGGGAAACTTTGAAATTCTAATTGGGGGCATCACTCAGCTCATAACTGTTTTACATGAAAGAAAACCTCATAAACAGTTGTAAAGCACTTTGAGGAATTGTTGTGTCTGGCAAAGCAGCAGCAATTATACGGAGGGAAAGTGCCTGAAACTTTATCAATAGAACATGGAAGAAAACCATGGAAGGACACTAGATCCCAAGGCTAACAAATCACTAATGCATCATTCATGGTGAGATCTAAGTAAATGGTGCTCATATGAAATTCTCACTGAGAATGCCCTAAGTTCCTGAAACAAGAGAGGATCTATACAGAATACTGGAATTCCTATGAAAATACAGAGAAAGTAAAACAGAAATTTTCCAGTGATACTTAAATAGCAGGCACTTTCCACAACATTTTCATCATAAGCCTCAGAAACCTTTCCTCATGGAGTTTATTTTGTATTTCCAAATGCCTGAGGGTAGCTCAAGAGATGTAGGGTAAAGCAAAGCTCTTGGGCTGTATCCATCATACATTCAGGTTTTCCAGTACAGCAAAAGGGGACTGAGGCTAAGGTTGAGACAGAATACGAGTTTCATTTCTGACTGTCATAAATTCCTCTTTGCCCCAGGTTAATTCCTGTGACTCTATCTGTGCATCCATTTTCTTTCATCTTTATAACATATGGAACTACCTTATAGTATTACCATAAAATACTTGAGACAGTAAATGAAAATCACCATAAGCTTTGTAAGATGTCATAAAATGAATGTCATTTTCCATTTAAAGGGTCCACTTGTCAGCCATTGGTTCGGATGATATGAATGTTCATGATGAATGTCAATATCAGCATCATATAACTTCTGGACAAGGTTATATCATTAGATTTAATGTAAAGAGAAGTTAGGAATTATTTTTATTTCTACAGTATTCTTTTTCTTAAGTTTATTTATTTTGATAGAGATAGAACATGTACATGTGACTGGAGAAGGGACAGAGAGAGAGACAGAGAGAAAGAGAGAGAGAGAGAGAGAGAGAGAGGGAGAGAAATCCCAATTAGGCTCTTCACTGCCAGTGCAGAGCCCCCAATGCGGGCCTCAAACTCACAAACCGAGAGATCATGACCTGAGCTGAAATCAAAAGTTGGACACTTAACAGACTGAGCCACCCAGGCACCCCTATTTTTATAGTATTCTATATACTCCTTCTAATTGTGGACTTCATCTGTAGCTGCTAATTAAAGAAAAAGACTTCCCATTCTTTGAATGTACTATTTAATTAAGTTACTATTAATAAGAATACACTCAACATTGTATTTGTTACAAACTGGGATTGTTGGTTTGTTAATTTTCCTTCTCAATATAATCTGATAAAAACTAACCATGGGAGCTCAATTTATCTGAAATCTAAAGGGTATAAAGTAAAAGACACACACACAAATAAAAAACTTGGACCACAAGTTTCTGAGACTAAAATCCTAATTCCCAGTCCACAAAAGCCTTGCTCTGTAAGCACAGGAAATGCTTACTTCTTCATTTTTTTTTTTTTTATTGTTTCCATCTTTCAAAACAGTACTACAATGCTTATCACTCTACTTAAAAAAATGCTCTCTGACTTGCAACCTTGAAAATGGGACATGTAAGAAGTCAATCTCCCCACTAAGAGAAACTATACAAGATGGATAAAATGCACAAACAGCTGTTCGAAGATAAAGGCATGCAGGCAGGAGAAGAGAAGCACAACCCAGGAAAGCCTCCACTCACTTCCACTGTTGCCTCAGAGAACCTGCCAATCACATTTTAGGAAAATGAAACCCACAGTAACCTGAACAGTTGAGCAGTCAAACTGGGGAAGGGACACAGAATCTGGAGTTTGGGGTTCCTAGGGTGGCAAAACCATAAAGGGCAAAAGACCAGAGGCAGGAATGACCAAAAAGAAGTGAGCCTGAAATTTAGACGTCATTCCCACTTTGAGCATGGCCCAATTGTTACACTTTGTGTGTGTAAGCGGAGACTCTGAAAGAGCAAGTGGAGAGTGGTATCTGATGAGGTAAAGGGCTGAGAAGATAGTTTGACAGCCTTGCTACAATGAAGTTAAAATTCAGCACTGGCCATGGAGGTAAAGAAAGGGTGGAAAGGTGGAAAGGAGGAAAGAGTAGTATCAGGCGATACACTGAAAGAGCTACACTGAATGAGTGGGAATCACACCAGAGGATAAGAACAACCTGAAATACAGCAGCCCTGGTAAAACTGGAAACAAAGGCTCCAATGGAATAAGATAGTTTACTTGTACTCTATGCTAGAGTAAAATTAAACCTTCTCTGGAAAAAAGCATCATCCAAAGCATAGAATATCCCAGTTTTAATGGAAAATTCATAGGCATGCCAAGAAAAAGAATCAAATGACCAAAAAATCAAGAGTAAAATTAAATAATATAAAAATACCGAACAGTGATCCAGATACTGGAAATATCAGGTAAGAATTTTAAAATAACTATACTTAGTATGTTTAGAAAATATAGGGGCGCCTCGGTGGCTCAGTTGGTCAACGATCCAACTCTTGATTTCAACTCAGGTTATGATCCCAGGGTCATGGAATCGAGCCCCACCTCAGGCTCCACACATTAAGCATGGAGCCTGCTTAATATTCTCTTTCTCTTTCTCACTTTCTCTTTCTTTCTTTCTCTCTCTGTCTCTCCCCCTCTGCCCCTACACTGCTTATGTGTGCACACTTTCTAAAATAAAAAAAAAAAAAATTAAATAAATTTAAAAACATATATATGTTCAGAAAATATAGAAAAAGACAGATTTTCTGGGGTGCCTGGGTGGCTAGGTCAGTTAAGTGTCCAGCTTTGGCTCAGGTCATGATCTCATGGTTCACGAGTTCGAGACCCACGTGGGTTTCTGTACTGACAGCTTAGACCCCGGAGCCTGCTTCAGATTCTGCGTCTCCCTCTCTCTCTGCCCCTCCCCGCTCATGCGCTTGTGCTCTCTCTCTCTCTCTCTCTCTCTCTCTCTCAAATAAGTGAAAACCTTAAACAAAAATTAAAAGAAAAAATAAAAAATATTTTCAGCAGGAAACTGGAAACATATTCTGGAAATTTTAGAATTGAAAATTCTGCATTAATAGAACTTAATTCAAGAGATAAGTTTAATAGAACACAATACAAAAACATATTCATATAACTTACATTAGGGGGATTAAGAACAGAACAGGATATCACTATGCTCATATTCAAACTGAAAATGTTAATTTGAAAAACACTGATAATATGTTAACAGAAATTAGTGTTGACACTGCTAGTGGGCATGTAAATAAATATTGCAGCCACTACTCTGGAAAACTTGTGGCAGTAACTACTACTAAATGGAGTACACACAATTTTATCCCACATACAGAAAATAAATTCCAAAATGTAAGTACATGAGCGTTGATAGCAGTGTTATTCATAATAAAATAGCAATAGTCTAATCACATACCAATGTTAAAATTGATAAATTGGGTATGTTTATTAATGGGATATAATAAAATACAGAAATTCTGGAAAAAATTCTGGTATAACATATAACATTCATATAACAACATGAATAAATCTGATAGAAATAATAAAGTTGATATAAAGAAGCCAGATGAAAAGAATAGCACATATTATATAATTCTTTATGTGAAGTTCAGAAACAGAAAATTTATGTTATAAAAGACTCTGAATAACTATGGGGTAGGAATTAACTGGATTAAGACACAAAGGAAGTTTCTGATCTGCTAATATTGTCCTTTACTTTGATCTGGGTGGTACTTACAGATGTTTTTACATTTGAGAAAAATTCACACACAAGATTTATATATTTAACCTTATGCTATATGTCACTTTAAAAGTCTACAAAAATTATGATAATTAAATTTAGTCATATGGAAGTACTTTGAAAACGTAAAAAAAAATAAGCATCATATTATTTTTATCAACTTGCTATTTTTGATGTTCAGTTTCACAGTCAAGGTTTCCAAAATAAATAAATAAATATTCTTGACACAAACAAAGCAGGATTTCTCTGAGGAAAAACTGATCTCTGATCTTTCAAGTGTCAGGTGCCCCCAAGTAGTACACTGTCAATATTGGATTTACTAAAACTAATTTTAAATTTTAAAATGTCATTTCAATTTACCTTCTCTCAAGTCAAAATTATGTGCAGAAAAAGACATTTTGTTTGCCTAAGGAACAGGTCACTGGAACCTTACAAAGTCCCTTTGAAAGGTGAAAAATCTTTTTATATCTGGGGAATCCAATATTTACTTCAGCCAGCAGAGTAGTTGGGGGCATAACAATGAAATGTTTTGTTCAAATTGTGTTAAATAAAGTAGAGAAAGGACATACACATATGGGAATATGTTTGAACTTTTAAGGATGTGGCTTCCACATTATTTCTTCATTTATTATAGATCTTTTTTCTCTTACATCAAGTCAATAACCAATCAATGCCCTAATGAATAACACAGGCTCTTTGTGCAATATTAAGCTACATGAATCCATGCTCCTCAAAAATTTTTGATGACATTTTTCTTTCAATCTTTGATGCAGAAAACCATTTTTAATTTATCAAGATTAAAATTACAAGAATCATAAATTATTTCACTCTGAATAATTTTAAGACTGAAAGGCATCCCTTGCCTTGTTTTGTATATTAGAAACATTAGGTGAGATAGGTGAGCTGAGTTGATGAAGTTCACACAGCTTTTTCATGCTAAAACTAGAACCCAATTTTCTGACCTCTATTCATTGTTTTCTTTTCCCAGTCAGCTATTGTGGAACTAGCATCAGTACAGCCTCAACACAGAACTCCAATCCATTCCATCTGAACTCATTTTTCTGGAGCTATTCTATCACACTGATGCTCCACATTAAATTCTGCATTAACAACTCTGACACCAACAAATAGTTATTTTACTAAGAGAAAGTCTAAGTGCCACTGATTTAAGTATGAGATGAAGGATATTAACAGAGGGAGTTTTTATATGGCTCAGAACAGTTAGGAGTAGCTTGATGGGGTGGTGAAATTTACAGTGGGAAAACCTGTTAAGGCCCTCGTGAGATCTCTGAATTGCAGAGTTAAACCATGGCACAGTTTTATATAGGTGTAGGATCTTAGCTTTGACAAGTGATGGTGAAAGGAAACACTTCTTGGATCATCTCCAGTACTTCAACTGGGTTTCAGTTAATGGCTGTGGGGGAATTTGCTACCCATATGGCAGGCCAAAGAGTCCAAAAAGTAAATTGCCTGGCTAAGTGCTATTTTAGCAGAAAGTTAAAGCATTGACTTGCCTGATGCCTGGGTTGTTCTGCTGTTTAAGTTGCTCATCTTTTTTACCTTTATCACCACAGATACTACGTGGAAAGTCAATATAGAATGGTAGTGAATACTACCTACTTTGGAGGGCACAGCTGGGGTTCACAGCCTTAAAACACACACTTCCCTATATTCCTTCTCTTTTTCTCTCAATCCTCACCTTCCTAGGTTGCAAGCTTATTAGCTTACTGATTTGAAAACCTGTGTTAATGAGACGTATCATCTATTTATTATTGCTTTGCCACATCCCTAACTCACCACTCAGCTCCTTAGCCACAGATTTGATCTTACCAGTGGAATTTGTCTTATATGTGTGTGACTGGGTAGGGATGAATCAATACTAAACCACTTTCACTCCCTCCTTCCTCCTTTCTTCTGTTCTTCCTTTCTTGTTCTATGCATTAAAAAACACTTTTTGGATGCCAATGTTATTCTATGTGTGAATTTAGCACAATTCTAAATTCTGCAGATATTAAAAAGGAAGATTTGGGCCCTGCTGTCCTGGAACTCCGAGCCCCCTTGGGAACACTTTGGGAAAACAGAACCATGTGCCCAAAGAAGTAGACATGGGTGAGCTTTCTAGGTTCAAAGAAATGGCAGACAGTAAAGCATGGATGCAGGGCAGAATCTGAGGGAGAAGATGAAAGAGAAAGGCCTGGTTACAGTGGCTGTTCCCCAATGAGAATTCTGAGCCTAAAGTGAATTCTGAGCCAAAGGCTACCCAAGCCATTTCTCAAACTCACTTTCTGACTTCAAATTCCACCCTCTTTCCACACTACCTCTGTACACCTACTTTCAGCTCTGCCCTGACTCTTGTTTCGCTCCTCCTTTCTTTGAGAGCCACACAGTTTTGCTGAGTTTCCATTATGACAACCCCATACTGGTAGGCCTGTCTCTCCCTGTTATGACCTCATAATCCTAAATTTTCTGGGATTGAAAACCTGAAATGAAAAAACCATTATTCTGTCCCTTATATTTTACATTCATAATCCCTGGTTTTCATTTTATGTTTGTTTAAATCTTTTTAATGTTTATTTATTTATTTATTATTATTTTTTTTAATATTTATTTATTTTTGAGACAGAGAGAGACAGAGCATGAACAGGGGAGGGGCAGAGAGAGAGAGGGAGACACAGAATCAGAAGCAGGCTCCAGGCTCTGAGCCATCAGCCCTGAGCCTGACGCGGGGCTCGAACTCACGAACCGTGAGATCATGACCTGAGCTGAAGTCAGACGCTCAACCGACTGAGCCACCCAGGCGCCCCAGTGTTTATTTATTTTTGAGAGAGACAGCGACAGAGACAGAGCACAAGTGGGGAAGGGGAGAGAGGGAGAGAGGGAGACACAGAATCTGAAGCAGGTTCCAGGCTCCAAGCGGTCAGCACAGAGCAGAACACAGGGCTCGAACTGACCTGAGCTGAATCATGACCTGACCTGAAGTCGAATGCTTAACTGACTGAGCCACCCAGGCGCCCCCCTCGTTTTCTTAGTCAACCCTTCTTCAAATTAAACCTCACTGGTACAGATGATGAATCCAGAGGTCCTTCATTGGAGGGGGGAGGAAGAGCATCCATTTCTCATCTCCCACCCTCATATTCTTTACTTAACTGTGTGGAGTCCCCTGACTTGATAATCACTACCTACAGTATGAGGCTTATATACCTGTGATCATTTTACAGATTAAGGCACTAAAGCCTAACTTGCCCAAGATTCCAAAAGAGAAAGTACTAAGAAAGAAATTTGAACTTGAGAGCTCAGGTTTTATGTTCTTATCACTATACCATAAAATTTAGGGTTTATCTATATCTTTTCAGTCTTTACTCCCAGCCAGCTCTCATGTTGCAAAACATCCTTATAAACACATATGGAGGGCTCAGGGAATTCTCTGTTGGAGGGTATCCAACTCCTCCACCATATCCTCTTGATTGAAGACCCTTCCAAGATAAGATTCTTTCACAGAGTGGATGTCTGAACCACGAGAAACAAGATGTTAGCTCATTTCTTGGGAACAGATTGGTTTCACTTTGGCCCATTTCTTCCATTCTGCAATCAGAGGCTATTTCAGAGATCAGTCTTATGCAAGTTCCTGGGTTCATGCATTGAAGCCCAAATTTAACAGGGTGGGAGTGAACCAGTTCAACTCTGTCCTACCTGGAAACACAATGCATATTGAATACATTCTCCAAAGAATTTCTCACTGCTAGAACCAATCCAGGAGCAGAATAAAGTAAGCGTTCCAAAACTTGCTTTGTTAAGCAAGCAAAGCCTCTCCTTCATTGATGGTCTGACTTCTGCTAATATTATTAAGGAAAAAAAAAAGTTAAATTTAATAGTCTGTTCCTTTTTTAAACATCCCACACGATTACTATTTTAAATCACTATTAACCTACACACTGATTAACCCACTACTTACATAATTGATAGATAATTATTTTTCCAGATTGCCAGTTAAAACAAAAAGTACACCCTAATGAAAAAAAACATATTATAATTATTATATTTATTTTCTCTAAATATTCTATTTATGTTTAGATAAACTATATTGCAATGACTTCTATATGCTTCCAGATAATTTATAATACAATAAAAACCTCTAAATCTACACATATTTCCCATTCTCTCAAAAATAAATTCAGAAGTTCAGTAATGATTCTGAGAATAAACCAGTTAAATTTTAATATATGCATTATATACTATATAAACATATATATTTATATATTTATATGTTTAATATATTATATATATTATAAATATATACTGTGTATACATACTACTGTGTATATATATATATACACACATATATATGTGTGTGTGTGTGTGTGTATATATATATATATATATGTGTGTGTGTGTGTGTGTGTATATATATATATATATATACACACACACGATGATTTTTCTCATAGAGTCATTTTGGGACATTAATCAGGATAAGTTTCCAATGATAAGGAGACCTATACCTCCTTTGAGATAAAACCAGGAATAATATGACAAAATAATTTTATTCAGTTAATGCCCAAGAGTTAATATAGTTAATATAACCCAATCAGTTAAAAAGGTGACAAAAAACTCTACTCAGGACTTCTAATTGATGTTTGTTTGTTTTTTGTTGTTGTTGTTTTTTAATGTATTTTATAACTTAGTGCTGGACAAGTGAGTTTTGCAGTCAGGGCATGGGGCAAGTGAATGTGCCCTTAGGAAAAGCCTACACATGGACAACTTTCCTGTCCCTCTTTTTTCAGCCTTCTTGATGACAGAGTGTAGGAAAGTCCATCAAGTTGCAAAGGTTGATCCGATTTAGTCACAGTCAGCTGGGGAGACATTCAACTGAAGAATAGCCAATTTACAGGTGCTATAAAGACCAAACAAGATCACTACCCCCTCCCCAAGGGCTAACACATGAGGAAAAGCAATGACGTGGAAAACAGTAAAAGAGGAACAAAGGATTGTCTCAGCCCCCTCAGCACTGAGGCTGAGCAGGCATTGCTTCAGTACCCACAGAGCCAACACACAGAAATTCATGTAATGATCTGATTCTGCCTATGTGGGTACTAGCAGACCTTTTCCCGTGATACCTTCTCCCCTCTTCTAACCCTTGTATCTCTTAGCATCAGTTCATAAAATTGACACCGTGTTCCCTAATAAGCTGGCATTAAGGGGCGCCTGGGTGGTGCAGTCGGTTAAGCGTCCGACTTCAGCCAGGTCACGATCTCGCGGTCCGTGAGTTCGAGCCCCGCGTCGGGCTCTGGGCTGATGGCTCGGAGCCTGGAGCCGGTTTCCGATTCTGTGTCTCCCTCTCTCTCTGCCCCTCCCCCGTTCGTGCTCTGTCTCTCTCTGTCCCCAAAATAAATAAAAACGTTGAAAAAAAATTAAAAAAAAATAAGCTGGCATTAAAAGTTATATTTTGAGGCTTTTCCTCATCTCTAAAGATAGAATAATGATTGATAAAAGGCAAATTAAAAAAAAAAAAAGATATGGCCACGCTCTAAAATTAAGTAAATAAATGTCTCTAAAAATCAGAAAACACAGCACAAAGCAGAACTAAAGCCATGAGCACTCCAGGCTCCAGGTACAGAAGCAGGCAGAAGCAGCTGAGAATCTGACTCATCTAGGGTTATAAGGAATAAACATTCTCCACAAGAGGTGAGGAAATAGAGTCAGGATCACTGTGTTAAAAGCAGGGCATGATAAAGGACCTTTACTTGTAAAAGTAAGAGAGCTGAAAAATGTTTCTGACAACCCCTGCCTGGCAACATGGCTCACACACATCCGCTTTCTTCGGAAGCAGCAGGAGAGAGACACCCCTGCCAGCTCAGCCACTGAATCAGCAGCAATCCTGCAGTCACCGTGGAGGAGGAACTGAGCCACAGGCAGGATGCTGTTCTCAACTGGGAGCCCTGCGAAGTTGTGTGAAAGCAACTGCAAAACTACAAGAGTGAGGATCTGATGGGGAGAGAGAGCCTGTCCCTAAACACCGGCACAACAAAACTCTGAATATATCAATACAATTGAACTATAGAAGCTACCAGTAAAACCAACACTAGTAGATGAATTCCCTCCCAATAAAATGAAAATGACACAGCAATCAGACAGAAAACTTCAACATGATTATATTCAGAGTCCTCTCCTGATTACTGAATAAATAATATTCGTAAGAAATAACTTATGAAATTAAAATGTATGGAAATGAAGATTGAAGATGAATTTATATTCTACAACTCAACATTACCAATGATACATGTATGTGTAAGTCAGAGAAATTAAGGCAAATTTAGGCAAATATGAAAATATTAAAGTCTTTATCATAAGGCTTCTTACATGCTATTTTGTGCTATTTTGCATGACAATGTCTCACATCACTAAAAATCTTTGAAATTTTTACGGCAATTTCACATTAAATTTATAGATACTAAGTATTTTGTAGGACAGATATTATATCCACTTCATTAAAGACACACTACAACAGAGTTTGAATCAATGGTCACATAGCTACTGACAGGCATTACTCAAACCTAGATTTTTTGATACAAATGCCCATTAATGTAGCTTCAAAGGCAATTCACTTAATTTCTTTGCAATCCCAATTTACTCACTTGTAATTTATTAGGATGCTGGAAAAATAAATTACGATACAGAAAGCACCCAATTGGTCTTCTGTAAATATTTCTATACTTTCTTTTGTTCCTTTGCTTTCTTTAGTGTTGGTTAATGAACTGTTGTTTCTGAATGGGTTGAAAAGTCTGTGCAGCCAGAACCAAGTTTAAAAGTTTAATTATATATTTCTTTATGCACCTACTTGTCATTACCAAGTGTATATTTCCACTACCTGTAAAAACTTGTTTCCTCACAGCTAACCTGTAAAGTAGCTAAGGAAGGTTATTTTAGCATTTTTTCAGTTAACAAATTGAAGGCTCAAGGTTACATGATTCACCAAGTTGCCATAAGCAAGAGAAAATTGAACCACAATTTAAAATTTAGCTGTTTAATTCTATAATCAGAATTTTCCTGTAAATGTGGGGTTTTTAATTATTTAGCTACATATGTATTTTTAATTATTAATCACTGCTCTTGAGCAAAATCATTGCTGGAAGCTCAGTGTATAAAGTAAATGACTATGAATCTGCTATTTTTGTGAGGGGTAGGGTGGTGCCTTGTGAAGCCAAGATCCAGGCCCCAGGGTTTCTGACTGAGTAGAAGCAGGGTGGAGCCCAAGAATTTGTATTCTTCCAAGTTCCCAGGTGAGCCTGATGCTACTGGTCTGGGGATCAGGCTTAGAGAATCACTGTTCTAATTTCTTGCTACTCATTATGTGGTCTGCTGAACAGCAGCATCAGCCTCCCTTGGAAACTTGTTAGAACTGCAAAATCTCAGACCCCACCCCACACCCACTGAATCAGAATTTACATTTTATTAAGATTTGTATGCACATAAATGAGAAGGTTTTTTCATTGGCTTGATACACTAGGTCTCTGTCCTGTGTGCACATTAGCTTAACCCGGGAAGATACAAAAATGTACATGCTTGCATCTCTTCTCCTAATTTTTTTAAGTTTATTTATTTGAGAGAAAGTGCGTGTGCACACAAGTGGGGGAGGGGCAGAGATAAAGAAAGAGAGGACCCCAAGCAGGCTCAGCACCATCAGCGCAGTGCCCCATGTAGGGCTTGAACCCGCACCTTGAAATCATGACTTGAGCCAAAATGGAGTCAAATACTTAATCGACAGAACCACCCAGGTACCCCATTTCCCCCTAAAATTTTAATTTAATTGATCTAGGATATAGGTAGCCGTGAGTGTTTTTAAAACTGTTTCCCAGGTTACTAAAAAGTACAGACAGGGTTGTGAGCCACTGGCCTAAAATGCATCATCATTTCCCATACTTGCCTTAAGTCAAGAAACATCTGACAACTTGATAAAAAAGCAAGTTCCAGGCACCTTCTTATACGCTTGTTCAATAGACTGAGGAGGGGCCAAACATACATAAATTTTAATAATAATTTTAAGAAATGCTTACTGTCAAGTAAGTTTGAGAAACTCTACTGTAAAATTTTACATATACCCCTAAAATAAATGAACCACATTTCGGTAACATTATTACTTACAGTACCATTTTTAAAATGCCTCAGCCAACATTTCAAATTTAATAGGGTAATTTTGAGGCTTATATTTTATTTAAAAAAAGACTGAGTTCTCCAGCAATAAGCATTATTTTAACAGAACATTTAAGTTTGAAAGTTCGGAAACAGCGATTCTAGCCCCATGTCTTTAATTCCATGTTTTAATGTTGACTATTCAATTAACATCCTTAGAAACCAGTTTCTATATCCATATACAGAAAAGTGACACTGAATGACTGTGGTTCTGAAACGTGTTATCATTTAGGTAAAGGTGATGAGATGGGTCGCAGCCCACAGAAGGCTAACTGCCAACCCAGGAACACTTCATTTTAACATTTGCTTAAATGACCTATCTCTTGCAATGTCTTTTTTTTTTTTTTTTTTTTTTGCACTGTCTTTATTGATGTAGTCAACTGTCAACTCCCCAAAAGACTCTCAATAAAATCTGTTACTCAGAGTTGAGCAGTAGAGAATCACCCTGTTAACCAATAGTGTCTCAAAATGGGAAAATTTGGATTTAGTCTTTGTTGGTGATTTTGAGCTAAGTCTTGCAAAATGGGGAACTGGTTGAGATGAAGCAGGGAAAATGTATGACCTGATAATTTTGGATTAATGGACACAATGAAGTGAAACAAGGGTGTTTAAAATGAGCTTTAATAAGGAAATTGTTGTGGTTTAAGTGTTCAGTCAGTTCATAGGAACAAGCATTTCTTGGAACAAGCAGCTAACTTATTTTTCTTGGTCTATTGTTATTTACGATAAAAGCAGAAAAATACTCTCTATTCTATAATAGTTTAGCACAGTAACAGTATGTTGGGTTCAGTTCTGGGCACTTAATTAAAGTACCTTTATAGAGTTTGTTTTGTTGTAATAATCATTTGTGTATTTCAAACTAGCAATTCCTGGAGTCCAAAGGCTGAAGAACCAGGAACTCTGGAAGAAAATGAAAGCCCCGGCTCAAGAAGAGAGAATTCACCCTGTCTGCCTTTTGGTTCCATTTTGCACTTAACAGATTGGATGATGCTCATCCACACTGGTGAGGACAGGTTGCTTTATTCAGCCAACTAAATAAGATGCTAAGCTCTTCTAGAATCACCTTCACAGACATACCCAGAAATGTCTTACCAGCTGTCTGAGCATCCCAGAGACCAGTCCAATTGAGACACAGAATTAACCACTGCACTCCCTACTCCTATCCTTTGCCCATTCTATTTGCTATTGGATTTGTGGTAGATTTTTTATAGAGTAATAATTGTTCTCTAGATATTTATCAGATTTGATTTAATATTTTATTTAAAAATCAATAAATAAAATATTTTATTTTTAAGTAATCTCTATACCCAACGTGGGGCTTGAATTCATGATCCCAAGATCAAGAGTCCCACATTCCATCGACTAAGCCAGCCAGGAACCCCTCTATACGTACATTTTTAATTCTGCATAATACAATTTATCTTATAAATTCTGTATTCTTTTTTTATTTATGAAAACCTCTTCTCCAAGATTATAAAAGAAATTTCTCTCTATTGTCCTCTAGCTTTATTTTTCTGCAAGGGAGCGTGGTGTAAAAAATGTACAGATCTAGCATTTTATTTTTACTTGGTTTATCCATTAACTGTATATTGACTAATTCATAGCTTTCTTAGTGTTTTTAAATGATGGCTCTGTCATATGCTTAGTATATTTTATGAAATCTTCAGTCCATTTCATTTACCTATTTGCTAATTTCCGTGCCGACATCAAAAGTTTCTATTACTGTGTTTTTGTAATGTTTTCATATTTGTAGAAACATTACTACTAATTAATTTTTTATGCTTTAATCATGACTTACCATTATCATAATTATTTTTGTCACTATTTATACCCACTCTTACATATTTTCACATATGAGGTTTAGCATCAAGTGTCAAAGAAACAAAATAATTAGCCAATATTTTATCAATCCCATTAATTTTATAGATGCCTTTTGAAAGAGCTGAAAGGCTTACAACATTTTCTCTCATTGACTAAGAACCAGGCATTTAGGTGTCTTATTTAACTCCCTTTGTAAATATAAGTAAATTAAAAGTGGTCACAAATGCTTTGTAGCTCTTCCCCAAAAGGGATGGAATCTATTTTCCCAGGCTGGGCTTGTACCTTGAGTCTGTTAGGGGAAAAAAACAAAACAAAACAAAACAAAACAAAACAAAAAAAAAAAAAAAAAAAAAAAAAAAAAACCAAAACTTTTTTCTTCTATCTCTTATGTTTGGTACCTGGAATCTACAAATTAAACTGACAAAATCTAGAGTAACAGGGGAAATGTGTTTATTCATACACACACAGGAGCCAACAAAAGAAGTAGCTAGCTTGTTAAATGGTTAAAGGTGAAGGTTTATAAACCTACATTAGTAGGGGAAAGGAAAGAAGAGAAATGGCTTCTGTTGGAAGTACAAATAGGTCTTTTAAAGAAAGAGAAATGCAGGGCTCCTGGTGGCTCTGTTGGTTAAGTGTACAACTTGGGCTCAGGGCATGATCTCATGGTTCCTGAATTCAAGCCCTGTGTTGGGCTCTGTGCTGACAGCTTAGAGCCTGGAGCCTGCTTCACATTCTGGGTCTCACTCACTCTCTCTGCTCCTCCCCAGCTTGTGCTCTCTCTCTCTCTCTCTCTGTTTCTCAAAAATAAATAAATGTTAAAAGGAAGGAAGGAAGGAAGGAAGGAAGGAAGGAAGGAAGGAAGGAAGGAAGGAAGGAA
>NW_024412395.1:13703161-13719709 GCF_014898765.1 Herpailurus yagouaroundi
GAAGGAAGGAAGGAAGGAAGGAAGGAAGGAAGGAAGGAAGGAAGGAAAGAAAGAAAATGGTCTTTAGAACAAATGGGAAATAAGAAAGCTTGTGATAACATTTGTCTATACAGGTATGAGTGGTCTTCTTCAGGGCCCAGAGAGGGATTTTTAGTAGGTTTACTTTCGGCCTCTGTCCGGGGAGTAGATGGTGCCCTGAAAAGGGAATTTATGTCAGTCTTCAGTTCTCACAAGTTTCTGCTTTTGGTCAGATCAGGGATGCTCTGAGAAAGCTTCTTTCTACATCTGTTAAATCTCAAATATTTTCAGCTTGAAATAATCTTTATAGCAACTCTCAACTTCTGAGTGGATCCCTGCAAGTTCCAAATTTAAACCTAAAATAATCTTGTGGTTTACACTCTCACCTGGAAGGCTGTTGCCACCTGTGAATAAACCCAGGCTATCCTCCTAGAGGAAGAGGGGCCAAAGGGAGACACAGTTAAGGCCAACACCACCACATGGAATAGAGAGGAGTCATTCCCACTGAGCACAGCCCAAACTTCTGACCAAAAGAAACAGAGTGAATATGTTATTGTGTTTTAAGCCATTAAATTTTGAGGTGGTTAATTACACAGTTATGAACAACTGATGGGTATTTAAAGTTTCTTCCTCTAGGTTTGGATCTTATGTTTATTTCTATAATTTGCACGTGTTTACTACTGTAAATGGAATCTCTAATATCTAAGAGGTTGTTGTTTGTAAATATGAATGCTGGGTACATTACTTTTGTACCTACACTGATGAATTCAGAGTTTCTAACAGAGTTTAGATTTAAATATTTTGAATGACCAGCTATATGATCTCATCATCTCTTATTTATTTATTTATTTATTTATTTATTTATTTATTTATTTTGAGGGAGGGAGGGAGGGAGGGAGGGAGGGAGGGAGAGAGAGAGAGAGAGAGAGAGAGAGAATCCCAAGCAGGCTCCACACTCTAAGCGCGGAGCCCAACGCGGGGCTCAAACTGAGGAATTGTGAGATTGTGATCTGAGACAAAATCGAGTCAGAAGCTTAATCAACTGAGCTACCTAGGCACCCCTCATCATCTATAAATAAGGATAAGTGGATCTTTTCCTTAAAGAAGATGTTTTATGCATATTTTAAGCGCAGTTTTCTTGTGTATTTAGTACTTCTGAAATAATTTTAAGTAATAGTGGTGGTAGTGATACAAATAATTTATGTTTTCTGAATGTAATGTTTTTTCAGTGTTCCTTTATTAAAGATTACACTAAACAAATCCCATTTTCTTGAAAGGTAAGTGATTTTAATGAAAACTATATTTTAAATTTTATCATATGTCTTCTGGCCATCAATCCAGCTTTTGTAAATGTTTTTATATTAATTAAATGTATAGTTTGTATACTAATTCTATGCTATGTTGCATATGTTTTTATACTAGTGTATGTTTCATGTTATGTTATATACATATATTTCTTAACATTATTTTTTTATTCTGGAAACAAACTAGTTTTCTATGGTATTTCCTAATTTAGCTCTTTGCTGGAGTCTATTTTATTTGAGACTTATAAATCAATATTTTTAAATGAGTTTTCTTTCTTTGAACTGATTTGTCTGGTTTTGATATCAAGGCTATGTTTGACTTTTAAAAATAGTTTTGAACTTTTCCTTTGCTCTCAGTACTCTGGTCAAGTTTAAATAGCATCAGCATGATCAATTTCTTGGAGTATCGATAAAATTCACCGGTAATAACCTCTGCTTCTTGGCCTTTTGCAGGATATTAGAGATGCAGTGGTCAGGAGGAGGCTGTTTTCTTTCTGAGCATGTTAATTTCCCTCCTGAAATTGGTCTGTTTATGTTTCCTTTCACTTCAACTGTTGATTTTAGCGATTTGCATTTTCCCAGTATCTCATTTATTATATTCAGCTTTCAAATTGATTCGAAAAAGTGATAAATTGTTTAATTCATTTAATTTCCTCTGTTTCTTTGGTTCTTTTCCATTTCCTGTCTAATCTTTTGTGTCTATACTTTCTCCCTTATCATTTCCTGACTAGCTTAGATTTTACTGTTTTTGAAATAAATCACATTTGGATTTACAGATTATTGCTACATTCATTTCAAATTTGTTCTCTGTTTTTTTTTTTTCCTTGATTAATTCCATCTTTGCACTTTCCTTCCACTTCTACTATTATTAACTTTTCAAAATTCTTGACTTCAAATGGTTTGCCTTTTCCTTCTCAGTCTTTGTCTCTCTCTCTGTCTCTGTCTCTCTGCTTATCTCTCTCTCTCCCTGTCTCTCCCTTTCCCTTATTTTCTTCGGGCAGGCCTGGCTGTTCTGAAATTTTTGCTGCCTTTATCATATAATAGTTTCATGCTTGCCCCCCACTCCTGAAAAAATCATATACTTATAGAATAACATTGTTAAAATGAGAGAGACAAACAAACAAAAAACCAGATTCTTATGTACAAAGAACAAACTGGTGGTTACCAGAGAGGAGGTGGAGGGGGAATGGGTGAAATAGGTGAAGGGGATTAAGAGTACACTTATCCTGATGAGCACCAAGAAATGTATAGAATTGTTGAATCATTATATGGTATACTGTATGGTAACTATGCTTCAATAAAGACATCTTTCACATACTAAGCTGCCATAATTTGCACACCTGTATTATTTTACACTTTAATACATACATTGTATATATATAATATACATATATATGTATATTATATATATATGTATATTATATATATATATATATAAAATAAGCTTTTGTTTTCCAGTATCAAGGCAATCACAGCATCTCAGATAAATTGTTAGAATAATGATTTATATTTATTAAAGCAAATCTTACCTATTCGAAACATTAAGAAAGCTCTAATGCTAGCCATTTTTTTTTTTCTATTTTATGTGCAGAACACTCTCTTGCCTTGGTAGAGAAATCTGAAATTTAACACAAAAGATAACAATCCTAACTAATGGAATACTAGAAAGAAAAAAAAGAAATAATTATCCTTTCCATTGTACATATTTTCTTGTTGTCGAACTAATTTGTTTCAGTTTTATCTCACTTCTGCCTAGAGAGTTGTTCACAGTGAACTCAGGCAATACACATGAGTATTTCTTTCTTAAGGATCTGCAGAACGCAAATTACCATTTCTTTCAGGATGATGACAACAATAGCGAAACTAAACATAATAACTGAAGTCTCCTGGCTCAGATCTGAAGCAGTAGTTCTCATTCTGAAGCTAAACTAAGAGGGGGAAGCAGCAGCTGGTCAGGCTTCTGTTACCTTTCCCTGCATTTGTGTGGGAGCACAACAGCAAATATTTCCTTGGTTTGGATCACTTCATCAATGGAAGCAATGTTATGTCCATATAGATGAAAAAACACTTTCTTTAGATTAAGGTTTTGATCACTAGAGAGGCCAGTTATAGACGTCTTATTCATTCAGTTTTCCAGGGCATTTTTTCAGCGTCATGGAATTTCCTGCATTCAATTTTGTACTTAGTTTGCAGTGGTTTTAAACCTTTCTCTGTTCATACATTTTATCAGTCATATCCAAGGATGTGTACACAAATTTCTTCCCAGTGAGTCTCAGGTAAAATTTCAACTTCAGTTTCCAAGGGTTCCTACCCTCTGTGTGTTTCTCCCCAAAAGAAAATGCAGAAGAAAGAATGAGCAGATTCATAAGTTACACTCAGGCTTATTTTAACAAATCAGTTAGATGTTATGAATCACCTCACCACCCCCATATAGCTCTTTCATCCTGGGGAATTGGCCCCATTAATGAATAGTTCAATAGCGTGATATCTCTTGATGTCATTATGAGAGCAATAATATAATATTCCAACTGGGATACTTTTGTAAATGAAAAAAAGTTCTGTTGATAAATATGCTGGGACTAACACTGAAGTCACCAATGTGGTGACTTCCTGGCCATGCCATTCCTTCCTTTTATAACATTCTGTGACATTTTAGGTTCCTGGCATTTCCAAGTTCAGTCTCTCTGCTTCCCTTGCATGCTGCAATATCCTTCATAAGATCAGATAGAATGCGTAAGAAAACATTTTATATAAAAATTGATGGTAATTTTTAGTGAAACTTATATGTCATCATGTAAGTTAAAAAGTTAGTATCATTTGTTAGAAAGCTGGTAATATTATGTGAGGTGATCATATGGACATAAGTTACTTGGATAATTTTAAATGCTCTATTGAAATTGCTTTGGCTAATAGGAAAATAAATGAGTTTACATAGCTGGATGACAGATGTAAGATAAATAAGATGTCTCAATTATATTCAAATGGATTCAAACCTGGTTAAACTGAAAAAGGATACTGCAAGTATGCATTTTTATAACTGCCTTATCATGCCAAATGTATTATAAAAAGAAATGCCACATGCAACCGATATAAACAGCATTTTGGGTTGACTTGCCTATATTTCATGATTATGGAGGTCTAGGAAATTGTGAAAGCTTGTTTGTTTTGAGGAATGGAGAAGCAAGAAGTGACAGATTGTAAATAAAAGGAAGTATGCTGAGTTTGCAAGTTAAGAGTGGTTACTGCATTCGGAGACCGTAAATAGCATAGTGTCACCTGTGTACACGGCCTCATGTTCTTCCTGGTGGCCATCTCAGCACAGGAAGGAATGACAGAACTGGGAGAAGATAGAGCCATTCCTCTGGAACAGTGGCTTATGTAAATTGCCATGGGCTTCTATAAATGTGCCACCCGGCTACCCTGATTGTGCTTTTTGCTCCCTGCTGTTACCAGGAATGTTGATACCATGCAAAGAGGTGAGGAGGGATCATCTGTGGATTCAGCTTTGCTGACAGGTTTCCAGCAAACTGTGTTTTCAAAGTAGCCAGAGTCAAACTGTGCTTTTTACAACAAAGATTACTGAGTTGTTTTTTGTTGTCATTGTTCTTGTTTTATCTGTTTGGTATAATAAATTTTGGATTTCCCAAAATGAGACTATAAGGGTTCACCCCCTTTGAGAGACCCCTTTAATACTGCCATTTCATAAAGCTTTTGGGAGAGCATACTCCAAACTGGAGATGTGAGTAGTAATGTGGACTCCCATGACACTGATTATATTAGAAATCTAAAAAGGCGTTAGATATGTGTACTATGAATGTGTGCTGGAAAGGCCAGAGAGAGAGAGAGAGAGAGAGAGAGAGAGAGAGAAGGGCATACCCTTCTTCATGAGTGGCTCTCAGGTCCAAGGGACTTTTACTTATAAACAAATGAGAAGAAGTCTAGACACTCATTCCTCTTTGGCATGTAATTAAAATAGAATTGGTTCACAAGCTTTTTACATTCTTGACTTGGTTCTAGATTCATTTATTCATTCAACAAACATTTATTTACTATTTACTGTGCAATAAACAGTAACAAAACAGTGCGTCTCCTCACTGAATTTACAATCTATTGATGAAAGTAGACAATAAGTACCTAAAGATTGAAAGCGGCAACATTTGAGCAGAGATGACTGAAGAGTGGAAGCCAAGCACAGAAAGTAGTATGTCAGCAGGCTGAGAAAGCACTGCATATAAAGGCCCCAGGAGGAGACTATATCTAGCATTTTAAGAAATAGCCAGTGCTTAGGATGCTTATATAGAATGGACAGAAATGTTAGAGAATCAGCCTAGGGCCCAGGCCATACATCCTGGGCTTTACAGACCATGCTGAGGACTCTGACTCAAATAAACTATTAGAATGTGCCATAGGATTAACTGTGTCACCCCAAAATTGGTATATTGAAGCTCTAACATCCAATTTAGAGATACGGCTTTTAGGCTGTAATTAAGTAGGATCATAAGGATGGGCTCCTAATCTGATAGAATTCATGACCTTATAAGAAGCTCTCTCTCTGCCTCTGTCTCTCTCTGTCTCTCTCTCTCTCTCTGTCTCTGACATGTGAGGACACAGTGAGAAGGAGGACATCCACACGAGTCAGGAAGAAAGCTCTCACCAGGAACCGGATTAACTGGTACCTTGATCTTGGACTTCTAGCCCCCAGAACTGTGGGAAACAAATGTTTGCTGTTGAAGTCATCCAGTCTAGGGTAATCTGTTATGGCAGCCCAAGCAGACTAACACAGAATACATCCCAAGAAATCTAAATAGGACTAACTCTTTCCAAATGCTGTGAGTGGGCAAGAAATAGCCAAGTCTTCTGAAATAAATCAAAATACTGAAGATGACCTTACCACACCTCGCCTGACCTCCAGATTTCCAATATTACTTTATTTTCATTATAATTGGGATGACTTTTTACTCAGAGTTCTTTCTCTCCACAGGGTGCCCCATTTTTAAAGAGAACAGATACAGTACATTGAGTTTAATTTTAATGTTCTCTTTAAAATGCTAATAATTACGGCCCAATTATTGCAGTGGTTTCCTTGTTAGAGTTTTCTCCCTTGAGTTGCTCTAAATTGTAAGTGGTATAGAATCACAGAGCTTGCATGATTATCTGCCCAGTCCATTGCCAGGGTTTTGTGTCTTTTCAGGATCTGTCCTTTGGAATGCTTCCCAGATGTAAGCACATAGTTGTCTATGCTAAAGTCACCTGTACATCATTTGCTTTTATCCTCTCTGACAACACACTGCCCTCATTGTGAGTATACAATCTTGTCTCCCAGTTTTCACAACTGCTATTGTAAGACTGTGCTTGGAAATGTTCCCAGGGATTAACATGAGGCTCTTGTTGGGATGTTTGGAGATACAGGTGCCAAAGCTACACCTCCAAAATTTTTTTTAAGTTTATTTATTTTTGGGAGAGAGAGAGAGTGTGCAAGCAGGAGAGGGGCAGAGAGAGGAAGAGAGAGAATCCCAAGCAGGTTGTGCTGACAGCACCCCTATACCTGCAAAATTTCTATAAGATCTTCTAAATATCAATCCTACTCATTCAATGTTAGCATTTAAAAACAGCTGAATCGGGGGCACCTGTGTGGCTCAGTGGTGCACATCTGACTCAGTAAGCACCCGACTTCGTTTCGGCTCAGATCATGATCTCACAGTTTGTGAGATTGAGCCCCCACATTGGGTTATGTAGGACAGTGTAAAGCCTGCTTGGGGTTCTCGCTCTCTTTCTGTCCCTCCCCTGCTCTCTCATCTCTCTCTCTTTCTCTCTCAAAATAAATAAAGAAATAAAATCATCTGAATCAAAATGAAGGGTATGTAAACAGGTGACTGAAACCACTTTTTAAACAAAATTATATAAGCTTCTCTTAAATACCTGTCAATGGAAATTTGCCATTTCCTTTAATTTTCTGAATGTGGGCATAACTTTTACTATATTGAAAAAAAATTCACTCACTTTGTTATAACTACTCCCGATTACTCTCTTACTCTCTTCTTGCATTCGTTTCTAATTTCTGGCTCAGTTGGTGGTCAACTGCAGCCCATACGTTACAAACTATATCTACCTGAACCTCTAGCAATCTGATTCCTATCTGAGCCACTTCGGCAAACTATACCCAATGTCACGTTTGATGTGACAGACACATTGTTATTTCTCTTTCTCTTCCTTTTTTCCCCCTTCCATTTTTTTTTTTTTAATCACCCAACTCTCTATGTGGTCTGAATAAATACTGACAAATTTTTAACAGCATCCTCATTAGCATCCTTGAATCCTCCCATCACTTAGCCAATGCTAAACACAGCCCATATTGCCATTCTTTGCTCCAAAATATTATGGGGATTCGGGCATTTTCTTTTCAGTGGTCGCCTCTCCTCAGTTCCTCCAGCTCCCATCAGGCAGGCTTGCAACCATTCCAGCTTGTAGTATATGGTGTGTGGGCTCTGGTACATCACATTCTCACTGGGGCCCCTGCCTGAGAGCAGGGTGTTTCCTGCTGTTGCTAGTCTGTTACTACTGTGATCTCACTGTCCATTTTGCTCCTTAATTCCTCCATTATGGGTACAACCAACTCCTGCCGTAACAGCATCTGCTGTGAACTCTTAAACTGGTTTCTCTTTTCCTGATGAGACCCTGAATGACACAAAATCCTTCTCCTTTATTATTTCAGTAAAGAATCCCCTGTTCCTGTGGCCTTTCTTCCAGACCTCCTCCTGTTACTATTTATTCTAGGATGTCCTCTTCCTGCTCTTACATTTTCAGTTAGTTTCTTTGCCCTAATTTAACAAACCATTAGGGTTATTCCATTTTATAGAAGGAGAAAAAGAAAAGAAAACTACGAACAAAACAAAACTTCTCTCAGCCCTTTAAGGTCTATACCATAATTATATCTGTATCCATTTCTCTGCCTCTCCTCTCCTCTCTGTCCTTTTCTGCCCGCCCTTCTTCCTTCCACATCAATCAGCATGTGAGTGTTGGAGCAAATACATGCATCTCAGGCCTTCAGAATCCAGAGTCTATAGGCATTATTTGATTTTCTGCACAATCCAAGCTGTTGTTCATCTTACTTAGCAATATTTGTAACCTCCATTCATTTCTAGAAATCTCATTCTATTACTTCTTCATGACTGCACAATCAATTTTTTATGTGCTTTGTGGTATGTGTGAATACACAACTCAGTAATAGCCTAATTATTTTCTTGATTCTATAGAGAAACTACTTCAGATAAACTTTCTGATTTTTCACGGTAGGGACTTTCTTTGGACTTGAGGTGGCTTCCCATGAACCTTAAAGAGGTATTTTTCCCCCGACGTTAGCTCATTCAAAAGTCAAGCTTGTGGCCATCAGGTGTGGCCCCCGACTATGCTAACAGTTGTGGAGATATTTTCCACTGCTTGGCCTTCTGAAAATCTACCACATAAAAAACTGGTGACCAGTACTCTGCCTTGCTGCAGAGGGCTCTGCACCTGGCAGCTTCCTTATCACACGCATTTATTTCTTCTCCTTTGGCTTGTTTTTACCCTCCAAGTTAGGAGTGTTGGCATGGCTTCAACCTCCTTCTCCAATACCTTACCAAATGTGCAATTATTCATTAAAAGTCACCTCATCATTCTTCTTTTATTCCAATTTCTATATTACTGAAAGACCTTAAGTTCTGGCATGAGAGTGACAACATTCCTTGGGCAGAGTAACAACACAAATTTCTCTTCTATGTGAAGGTATAAACACCAGAGCCCACATCATCATTGTAATGGAAATCTTGAAATCTGAGCCATTTGTAAACCACATTAGGTTTCCAATATATGGAAAACTTAATAAATGTATCTCAGGAATAACAGTCTACCATACACTAAAAAAAAAAAAAAAAAAAAAAAAAATCTCCCAACTTCTTTACATTGCATTGGCTCACACTGAATGTGAGATTTGTCTTCTTTCCCTCAGTTTATTAGAATGATATCTAGAGACTTCTGATAGGGGCAAAATGATGTGGATCTGTTTTCCCTGCCCCTCTCTGCTAAGCACAACAGAAAACCCCGGAAATGACTCAAGAAACAACAAAAGAGAACTCTGAGAGGTGGTAACAAGAATGTGGTCTGGTTTGGGATCCCAGAATGAGAGGAACGGCGCAGTAGAATAGTATCTTGTATCTCCCCACCCAACAGAGGAAGTCCACCCAGACCCAGCATGTCTGAGCTAGCAACAAAAAGCAGCTCCTTCTTCCCCCAGATAGAAGGGCGTCCTTCTGACAACATCATTTGAGCTGGACAACACCACCAACAAGGAGAATTATTTGGGATCCCTGCCAGCAGTAAGCTACCAGTGGAGGCCTTCTCCCTTGCTGAGTCTGAGACTTTTTCCTTTCCTCTAAGAGATGCTGATGTAGACAGGGGACAGATGGAGTAGGTAGGAGACAACTAGCTGGAAAGAGTGTCCTGGTTTTGGAAGCCTCTTTGTCTCTGTGGGTCAGAGACTCTCCTGCCGCGCGCCCCCCCGCGGAAACATCAGAGCAATAGGGGAGAAGAAGAGGAGTGGACAGTGAACAGATTCTACTACACTCACTCCTTCACTGAGAGACAGCCTGCAGTCAGATCTGGGGAAACCAGCAGGAACTAGTGGGAACCCCAGTGGCAGTAGATTAACCAAGCAGACGAAATAACACTACAAAGGCTCTTAAAATTAAACTGATATTGGAACCACAGCCCACAAAAATAGACCAACACCCACATGTTAAACCTCAACAGGTGAATACTGCTAAAATGAAAGACTTATATAATATCCAATCTCCTAACATAATAGATAAAATGTCCAGGATAAATTAAAAACAAAAACAACATCTGTTATACCAAGAACCAAGAAAATCACAACTTGAATATGAAAAGACAATCAACTGATATGAACACCGAGGTGAATCAAATATTGGAATTATCTGACAAGGATTTTTAATAGCCATAATAAAAATGTTTCAACAATTAACAATTCTTTTTAAACAACTATATATATCTCCTCTACAAAGAAGTAGAAATTAATTTTACAAAAAGAACCAACTAGGGGCTCCTGGATGGCTCAGTCAATTAAGCATCTGATTCTTGATTTCAGTTCAGGTCATGATCTTATGGCTTGTGAGATCAAGCCTTGCATTGGGCTCCGTGCTAACAGTGAGGAGCCTTCTTGGGATTCTCTCTCCCACTCTGCCCCTCCCTTGCTTGCATTCTCTCTCTCAAAATAAATAAATAAAGTTCAAAAAAAAAGAACCAAATATTAATTTTGGAACTGAAAAATACAAGATAGAAAGAAAACTCACTGGATGGCCTCAGTAATAGAGGTGACAAAAGATAGATTCAATTAACTTGAAAATGAAAACATAGGATTCACCCAATCTGAAATATCACAGAGAAAAAAAGTCTGGAAAAAAAAATAAACAGAAGACTCAAGGACTTGTGGTATAAAAACAAAAGCTCCAACGTTCATATTTTTTTTAATAAACACTTTTTTTATGTTTATTTATTTCTGAGACAGAGAGAGACAGAGCATGAGTGGGAGAGGGACAGAGAGAAAGGAAGACACAGAATCAGAAGCAGGCTCCAGGCTCTGAGCTGTCAGCACAGAGCCCAACGCGGGACTCAAACTCACAAACGTGAGATCATGACCTGAGCCGAAGCCGGTCGCTCAACCCACTGAGCTACCCAGGCGTCCCATCAACGTTCATATTTTCATGATATGCAAAAGAGATTGGAGGTGATTGATTTGAAGAAATAATACAAAACTCCCCAAATTTGGTGAAAGACAAAACTTATAAATCCCAGGAGCTGACTAACCACTAATCAAGATAAACTGAAAGAAACCTTTGTCAACATACATTAGAACTAAACTTTTGAAAACTTAGGGGCACCTGGGTGGCTCAGTTGGTTAAACATCCAACTCTTGATTTGGGCTCCGGTCTTGAGCCCATGGTCTGTGGGATGGAGCCTTGTGTCAGGCTCTGTGCTAAATATGGAGCCTGCTTGGGATTCTTTTTCTCTGTCTCTCCCTGCCCCTCCTCTGCATGCCTTCTCTCTCTTTCTTTGCCTCCACCCCCCAAAAAAACATAAAGAAAAGAAAACTTAAAGATAATGGAAAATCTCAAAAGTTACCAGAGATAAGCAACACATTATCCATAGAACACAAATTCAAATGACAGTGCATTTCTCATATAAAACAATGGGGGCCAGGGAAAACTGAACTGATATTCGTTAAGTGCTGAAAGAAAACAACTGTCACCTGCAAATTCTTTAACTAGTAAAGCTATACTTCAGTAATGAAAAGTAATGAAAATGGAAAAAAACAACAACATTGTCCAAAGAATGAAAACAAAAATGAGTTTGTTATCAGTAGGTAGATTTGTCCCTAAAAACTGGCTAATAGACATTCTTAACAAAAAATGATAATGGAAGGAATCTTAGGACAAAACGAAGGAAGAACAAAAATCAGAAGAACAGAGATACAGGAACATACAATAGGCTGTCCTATTCCTTATAAATTTTATAAATTACATTTGATGATTGAAACAAAATAATATGTGATACCCAAGACAATGATACTTAAAAGTTGAGAAGGTAAAAGGACCTAAGTGGAAATGCCATTTCCATATATCCTTCAAAGTGTTACTACCAGAGGACTACTATAAGTCATATGTATATTACAATACACATGGCAATCACCACAAAAATTACACAAAGGTATATACCTAAAAACAGTTAAAATTCACCCAGTTTGGACAATACAAGCTGCCCAGAGAAGGGCAACAAAAGAGAAAGGGGAAGAAAAACCAGAGAAACAAATAATCAAGTGGCAGACTTAAGCTGTAACATAACAGTAATTATCCATAAAGTAAATGGTCCAAATACATCAATTAAAAGACAAAAATTGGCAAAGGTGATAAGTAAAACATGACATGACTATATACTGTTTACAAGAAAGTCACTTCAAATTCAAAGACATAGGTATACTGAATATAGAAGGATAGTTAAAAGATATACATGCAGGGGCGCCTGGGCGACTCGGTTAAGCTTTCAACTTGGCTCAGGTCATGATCTCACAGTTCATGGGTTCGAGCCCCAAGCTGGGCTCTGTGATGACAGCTCAGAGCCTGGAGCCTGCTTCAGATTCTGTGTCTCCCTTTCTCTCTGCCCCTCCCCTGCTCATGCTCTGCCTGTCTGTCTCTCTCTCACTCTCTCTCTCTCTCTCTCTCTCTCTCTCTCTCTCAAAAATAAATCAACATAAAAATTTTTTAAAAAAGATATACATGCAAACATTAATCAAAAAAGGCAAGGGGGAGCCATATCAATAGCAGACAAAGTAATCTCCAGAGAAAATACCATTATTTAAGGGGCACCTGGTTGGCTTAGTTGGTAGAGCGTAGGACTCTTGACCTCAGGGTTGTGAGTTCAAGCCCCATGTTGGGTGTAGAGATTACTTAACAATAGAAATCTTAAGAAAAATTCCTAGAGACTAAAAGATGCATTATATAAGACTAATGGATTAATCCTCCCCACCAAGAAAATATAACAACCCTAGGTGTGTATGTACCCAACAATGGAGACTCAAAATACATGAAGTGATAACAGATAATGCTATAATGAAAAACTGGCATGATTATAACTGGGGACTTCAACACCAACCTCTTAGCAAATGACAGAACTGTTAGACAAAAAAAACAGCAAAAGAGTCAACAAACAGAATCTAACTGACATGTATAAAAACACACCAACCAAAATACAAATTTTTTTCAAGTACCCATGGAATATTCACCAAGATAGACTATATCCTGAATCATTTTTTAAAAAATCAACAAATTCAAAGGAATTTAAATCTTACATACTCTGTTCTCTAGCCATAACAGAATAAAACTAGAAATCAATAATAGAATAAAAACAGGAAAATATAAGAATGTAGGAATTAAAATTTAAAAAAAAAACAGATTTCTAAATAATCCATAGGCCTCAAAGGAGATTTAAAAACAGAAAAACTGAATAGGAAAGAATAAAGAAGTATAGCAAAACCTAAAATAGTGATGAGAAAAAATATTATGAAGACAAGTGCTTACATTAGAAAGTCATCAAATGAATAAGCTTATTCCCTCCCACAAGACAGTAGAAAAAGAAAAATAAAGTCAACACCAGCACAAGGAAGGAACCAATAAAGAATAGAAGTCAACAAAATTCAAATAGTGAAACAGAGAAAAAAAAAATCAATAAAACAAAAAGCGGGTCCTTTGAAATAAATCAGTAAAAGTGATAAATTTCTAACCAGACTGACAGATATAAAAAGAGAAAAGACAAAAATTGCCACTATCAGGAGTAAAATGGAGAATATCACTAGAGATCTTCAACCATTAAAAAGGTAACAGGAGAATACTTCAAACAACTTTGCACTCATAAATTTGACCAGTTAGAAGGAATATATCAATTCCTCAAAAACCATAAACTACCAAGACTCAGAACAACATGAAATAAACTATCTAAAGGGCCCTATATAAATCAGAAAAATTGAATTCATAATTAAAAGGCTTCCAAATCATAAATCTCCAAGCACATTTGGTTTCACCAGACAATTCTACCAGACATTTTAAGAAAAATTTAACTAAATTTATACAACCTCTTCCAGGAAACAGAAAATGAGGGAACATAGCCCAACTCATTTTATAAGACTATTATTACCCTGGTATCAAATGTAAACAAATGCAGTCTCCCCCTGCCATCCACAGCAAATAGACTACGGACCAATAATTCTCACGAATCTAGGTGCAAAATACCTAAATAACACCTTAGTAAACAGAATCCAAATGTTCATAATGACTTATATACCATGATCAAATAAGATAATTTCAGGTTTCAAGGATTGTTAAATATTTCAAAATCACACAATATAATGCACCATATCAAAAAGCTAAAAAAAAGAAAAAAACAATTATGTTAATTAATAGAGAAAAACAATTAAAAAACCCAATACCCATTTATGATAAAAATTCTTGTTAAAAGGAATCAAAGGAAAAGTCCTCACCCTGCTAAGGAATATCTGTAAGAACCCTACAATTGCATGCTAGTTAGTAACATGAAAATATACGAATATATAATACTCAATAGTACAAGTAGATATATATCCAAATTCAGAATATTCTAATATTGTAATGGTGTTATATAAATTACTTTTAAATCTAGTGGAAAAACTCAAAGACAAAATGATTAAAAATAACAATAGCAACTTTTGTTAATGGTCATACAATATAAAAAGGTATATATTATGATATCAGAAACAAAATGTTTGGGCACCTGGGTGGCTCAGCCAGTTGAGTGACCGACTTCCACTCAGGCCATGATCTCGAGGTTCTTGGGTTCAAGCCCCACATTGGGCTCTGTACTGACAGCTCAGAGCTTGGACCCTGTTTCAGATTCTGTCTCCACCTCTCTCTTCCCCTCCCCCGCTCACACTCTCTCTCTGTCTCTCTCAAAAATAAATAAATATTAAAAAAACAAAATGTTGGGAGCAAAAATGTAGTTTTTGTATACCATTGACACTGTTGTTAATAGTTTAAAACAGACTATTATAACATTAAGATTTTTTTTAAGCTTCATAACTACAAAGCAAAAACTTATAGTAGACACAAAAGAAAAAAAGAAAGGAATCAAATTCCAAAATTTTGGAAGGACTCCAAAAATTATCAAATCAAAAGGAGGACAGCAAGAGAGGAACAAAAGAACCCCTAATGAATTAAAAAAACAAACAAAAACAAAAA
Organism: Herpailurus yagouaroundi; assembly: GCF_014898765.1. Taxonomy (NCBI): domain Eukaryota; kingdom Metazoa; phylum Chordata; class Mammalia; order Carnivora; family Felidae; genus Herpailurus; species Herpailurus yagouaroundi. Next base: position 13,718,298 of record NW_024412395.1, read on the forward strand.
AAAAGTAACAAAATGGCAATAGTAAGTTCTTACCTATCAATAATTGTTTACATGCAAAAGGATTAAATTCTGCAGTCCAAGTGGCCAGTTGGATAAAAAAACGAAAACCCAACCCCATGCTGCATATATATATGTTGCTTAGAAAAAACTCACTTTAGCTTTAAGGACACAAAAAAAACATGCAAGTCGACACCAAAAGAGAGCAGGGTAGCTACACTGATAGCAGACAAAACAGGCATTAAGTCAAAAATCTATGAAAAGACAAGAAAAATTATTATGTAAAGATAAATATATGTGTGTATATGTATATACATATATGTATCTTTATTTACAAATGTAAATAAATATGTATCCAAGTAGAATACCTAAATAATATAAGTAAAAAATTAACAGACCTAAAGAAAGAGACAGTGATACAATAATAGAGAGCTTCCAAACCCATTTTTCAACAATGGCTACATCATCCAGAGAGAATATCAATAGGAAAACATTGGAATTGAACTACACTTTAGACCAGATGGACTAAATAGGCATTGAGAACATTCTATTTCACAGCAGCAGCATATACATCCTTAAGTGCAGACAGAAAATTCTCTAGAAGGTCATGTGTAAGGCCACAAAACAAATATTAACAAATTTAAGAAGACTGAAATCATATCAAGTATTTTTTTTTTAATTTTTTAGTATTTCTTTTATTTTTGAGAGAGAGAGAGAGCACAAGTTGGAGAGGAGCAGAGACAGAGGGAGACACAGGATGCAAAGCAGGCTCCAGGCTCTGAACTGTCAGCACAGAACCCCACACAGGGCTCAAACTCATGAACCATGAGATTATGACCTGAGCAGAAGTCAGACGCTTAACCGACTGAGTCAGCCGGGTGCCCTGCATCAAGTGTTTTTTTAATCACTACATTGTACACCTGCAAATAATATTACACTGTATGTTAACTGGAATTTAAATAAAAACTTAAGAAAAAAATAAAACTAAAAATTAAATTTAAAAAAATTATCTTTTTAAATCAAACAGCAAGAAACTATAAATCAGTAACAGGAGGAAAACTCACCAATATGTGAAAATTAAAACACACATACACATAAACACACACACACACCCCTGAACAACCCATAGATTAAAGAAAAAATCAAAAGGAAAACCAAAAAAATATTTGACACAAATAAAAAGGGAAACACAATATACCAAAATTTATGGAATGCAACAAAAGTAGTTCTAAGAGAGAAGTTTACAGCAATAAACATTGATATTAAGGAAAAAGAAAGATCTCAAACAATCTAACTTTACACCTGAAGGAAACAGAAAAAAAACACATTAGCCCAAATTTGGCACAAGGAAAGAAATAACAAAGATCAGAGCAGAAATAAACAATATAGAGACCAAAAAAAAAAAAAAAAAAAAG
>NW_024412395.1:13719809-13774175 GCF_014898765.1 Herpailurus yagouaroundi
AAAAAAAAAAAAAAAAAAGAAAGAAAGAAAAGAAAAAGTTCAAATCTAACATTTTTTTGAATGATAACCAAAAGTGGTAAATCTTTAGCTAGATTAACAAAAAACAGATGACTCAAGTAAATAAAATCAGAAAAAGGAGACATTACAGCTGATACCACAGAAATACACAGTATCGAAGAGGCTACTATGAATAATACAAGAATTCTGCCAGGTGCTGAGTACATCCATGTCTATTTTGCATACGGTGACTGTGGAAATAACCAAATAATAGGTTCAACAACCAACTATACCCACTATGAAACAGATATGAGCTAAAACTCCATTGATCATCTAATCTCCATAAATGTCTACTCTGATTGGTAGATCACACTTATATTTTGGATCTCCTGAAATTAGTGTCAATTCAGAAGTAGTGTCCAGTGATCCAAAAAAGGGAGACAATTTCTTCTTTTCCTATTTCCCTTTTGGAGAATGCTGGAAGATTATCCGTATGACAGCTTTAATAAATCATCAATATTAATTTTAAGGAAGTAGGGCTCTTCTTTAAGTAGACTCAGCCTCCCTTTTCACTGAAGGGGCTTTAGGTCTATAAACTAGATCCAGTGTAGGAACTGACTGAGAGTCTGTGACTGTTTTGGTGATTCAAGTTAGACTTCTGTTCACTTGACCTAGAAGTTTTCTGCTTACAAAGATCAAGCAAGAATTTCAGTAAATTATACATCTATTTTTCTTCCAGGAACATCATGATAAACTGAACAATATTTTTGTTGTCTCTGTGAGTTAGACTCTTTTGATTGTTGCTTTGACTTTGTCTTTTAAAGCCATCATGTCTGCCTTTGGTATTTAAATGTCTTTGGCAATGAAATACTGCCACTGGCATCTAACAATCTCTCAATGCATTTAATAATCCCACTTCAGTGGCAACATTTCCCACTCTAATTTCAGACCTACAGAGAAGAACAATTATAGCAGTCTTCAAGGAAGCTGGGGTATCTCTCACAAATTTACTTTTCATAATAATGGGGAAAGATGTGTCCTGTGGACCCTTCACAATGAGTGACCAGGTCTTACGTGATAAATCCACTCTACCATTCCAATCTCCTTAAGCTTTTGGATCTCTCCTACAGTATTCCCAGACATGATAAATCCACTCTACTATTCCAATCTCCCTACATCTTTGGATCTCTCCTACAGTATTCCAAGACTGTTTTCTCATTTCAACTTTATTTAGTGTACGTCATCTTCCCGGCCATGTTTCACCCAACCAACCAATCAACTTGTCAGAGCCCATTCTAACCCCTTCAGCTGCAACACTGAATCCAGATTCTCTGCTTAGTGGTTCTATATGAATTGCTTTGGACTAATCCATTTTTTTTTCCTTTTCTACTATTACCCTGCACATTTGATATTAATTATTCCCCAGATTTCTTTCCATATATATTAGGAAAATATGACAGTTCTTTTCATGTGTAGCCCATCTCTCTGTAGTTCACACATTAACCTTACCCTTCTGGGCCACCTGCTGGAACATAAGTCCAGTTATAGGTATTGGAGAAAAGAAGGGTAGAGAGAACAGTATCTTGTAAGGCATTTCCACAGAGAAGATCACCAGAGTTTCTTCAGGCAAATCTGAGTTAAACTCCTCTTGACAGGGGTTAAACTCCTCAGAAAGGGGTGCTGGAATACTGTCAAATAAGACTCAGTAGAATGTACGGGTTTTGTATCTCCAGCTTCATTGAGACCTTCTTTACATGCTCCTATTTTAATTTTCAAGATCCCATTTTTCTCCCAATCAATATCCTCACTTTAATGGGAATCCTGAGAGGTTAGGAATTCAGTTCATGTTGTGATTCAGTCACTCTTAAGGTAAGAGTCTGGGTGTGCTTTTCAGAAATATCACCTCTACAGCTGCAGGAGATAAGTGTTTCTTTCAGGACACACAGGGGTGTTTTTAGGTCATTTATGTAAAGCTTAAGCTAGAAAACTTAAGTCCAGATCTATCCTTTATGTCCCTCACTTTCTCCATTAGTTAGGAATAACCATTCAATCTCATTCTACTCCTTCATTTGACAAAAATGCCCTACAGTACCAAACACATAGTCATCCAGAATATCATATGGTGATATTTTGCAAATTCCCATTGCCACATGGACTACTAGTGTTCTTTTTACCACTGGAAATAGTCATTAGTACCTTGAAATATAGTCAGATTAGATAATCAATTCCAAAAAACCCAGAACCAATGCAGAAAACTCATCCTTAATATCTGTTCCTCAAAACCATTCTCAGTACAAAAATCTGAATATGTCTGTTTTCTCCAGAGAAACACAACCATTTGGACTTACGGGTATATTCACCTAAAGAAACTTGCTTCATGATAGTAAGACTGTCAAATTTGAATCAGTCGGCCAACCTGGCAGGCTGTAAACTCTCAGGCAGGGGCTGGTGCTTCTGTCTTCAGGGAAAATTTCTTCTTCTCATAGCAACCTCAGTGTTTTTCTTAAGTAATGATTGAATGAGGAGTACTCACATTATCAAGGATAATCTCCTTTAAGTCAACTGATTTTATTGGGCAAATCTACAAAATACCTCTACAGCAATACCTATATTAATGTTTGATTGAATAATTGGATACTGTAGTTGACACATAAAACTAACCATTATACCATATGGCCCAGAAATTCCTCCCTCATGTATACACTCAACACAAGTGGAAGGTATGTTCACACACAAACCTATATGTAAATGTTCATAGCAGACTCATCCATAATAGCAAATAACAACAATAATAATAGTAAAATGGAAGCAACTCAAATGTCCATCAATGATGAAAGAATAGTGGTATACCCATATAATGAACATATGAAGCAACAAAGTGCTGATACATGCAACGACATGGATGAACCCTGAATATATTTTGATAATTTGATGAAGTCAGATACACAAAAGGCCAGACATTATGTGATTTAATTTATATTATATGTCCAGAATACAAATCAGAATACAAATCTTTAGAGACAAAAAAAAAAAAAAAAAAAAAAAAAAAAGTAGATTAGTGGTTGTCAGGGAGTAGGTGAAGTAGGAAAGGGGAGTGACTGCTGATAAGTACAAGATTTCTCTAAGAGGTGTTAAAAAATATCTGAACTTAATGATGACTATTGGCAGTGATACCAACTAAGTTGCACACTTTAAAAATAAATTTATTTTTTTATGTTTATTTATCTATTTATTTATTTTGAGAGAGAGAGAGAATGCATGTGCATGAGTGGGGGAGGGGTGGAGGGAGTGAGACAGAGAGAATCCCAGGCAGGCAGCACAGAGCCCAACATGGGGCTTGATCCCACTACCACAAGATCATGACCTGAGCCGGTATCAAGAGCCAGATTCAACTGACTGAGACACCCAGGTGCCCCTGCCTCTAATTTTTAGTGCTAAGCCATAGATAAACTACCAATTTTGTTGGATGGAATATGTTTTGTGATAGGCAGCTGTTCCAGTTAGGTCTATCCCACAAAGTATGTATAACATGTCTTAAGACTTGACAAGGATCTACTCTGCCATGTGTAGGGTCATCCATGACCATGGTCATCCTATTGTTACAGGTGATTGAGGTGGATAGCTGACCCATTGGGATAATTAGTTTCTTTGTCTCGAGCATTTAAACATGGGATTTAAATACTGGGATTTAAATATGGTATGTAGCTACATTCTGTTAACATTCAAACTAAACTCATGAGTTGTGAAGGGACCACATTCTCCCATTTATATGGAGAAGCAGGAGAAAGCATTTGGCTGACACAAGGATTAATGAAACGCCCAAATAGAAACAGGAATGTAAGATAATACATTCTTAAAAGAAAGGGAGACACAGCTTATATCCTGGCTGTTTTCCAGGCCCCAAGTCCAGTCAACTCCTCCTTTTTTTCTACCACTAGTTTGAGTGAATTCTTAACCAGAAGAGCTTTAACCAAAACAGGTCCCTTTTTTATTTTTTTCCCCCCACATGGAGGTGAGGTAAGGTAGTTATTCCTGCTAATCAGGCTTCCTCCACCAAATAAAGTGGAGAGGCAACTGTGTAGGGAATTCCAGCAAAAAGCAGCTGAATTATTTGGGCCACAGCAAAGAGAAAATAGAGAAACCATTTTTTCTTAATCAAACTACATATGTATTTAATTTTCCCAGAGGATGGCAGTTTCATAAAAACATTGGAAAACAGAGTCCTTAGATGTATTGTGAAGTAGATTCTGTATTTGGAAAAGATCACATCTGGAGTTAAGTTAAAATCTCCTTACAACAGAAGAGGCCGCAATGAGTAAGCATTTATAAAGTCCGAACCTCAGAGTACCTAAGTGGAGACTAATTGGTAATGATAGATATGAACCTGCCACCTCAGAACGCTCTCTGTTCTCCAGAGCCAAAGAGGCACTCAAGTTACACCAGAATTTTTAGTCAGATATTTCTGAATGCAAAATTCTCCAAACCTGTAAGAATATTCTTAAGGGTGGAGAGTCTTCTTGACAGATCCCTGGGAGAGGCTTAAAGGACCTTTTAAATTCATAATCTGGTTCCACTTACTTGTACATTTTTACATTTCCCAAGGACTAAATGATTCATTCATTGCACAAACATTTATTGAGCAACCTCTATGTGGCCAATGTAGAACTAGGTTTCTAACAGGCAGGTATAGATGACAGTCTTGAATCTCAAGGATTTTGAGGCAAGGAAATAGAAAAGTAGAGAAATAACTACAATAACATGTCAAGGGGGATATAATCATAAGTGCTTTAAAGCAGAGTTTAATCCTTTGTTTCATTTTTAACTGTCCTTTATCTACCTCCATATTTATCTACCTCCCCTTTTCTCTAGATCTCTGGTTTGGATTCAATGTCTACATTTGAAGCCAGCACAGCCTCTGAATGCTAGCCCCCCAGTTGCACCTGTGTTCCCCACAAGTATGATGAACCCCACAACCAATCTTATCTGAAGTCTCAGGAAGCCCATGAAGGTGGGGGAGAGGGACCATATTTGTAAAACTTTATTTTTAATTCTATCTGTTTATCTCACTTAATCATTATGCTATGAGAATTAGTCTTGGAAAAGCTTAGCACATGGAATCAAGGCCTTCTGGATTTAAAATAGGAACTCTGCAACTGATCCGAATGGTGAATCACACAAGCATGGCCTTTTTTTGTCTGTCTTTCCCACACGAAGGAAGTGATGCCTGTCCTACCTGTCCACATGTACTGTTTGGCTCAATTTATATACCCTATATGCGGTCTCATTGGAAATATCTTTTAGGAGTAAAGTAAAAAATAGAACCAGCATATATAAGTATGTTATTCTTAGATGAGAATTTAAAGAGGCTAACCTTCTTTTATACACAGAGGAAAAATGCTTCTTTTGTTAATGTGATGAATGTTGAAGTCTTCGTAGGTCAAATATAGAATTAAATATAGTAACAGAAAAAGTATAGGTTTAAAATAAGTGAAAGAGACTCTCCTAAGTTAAATTTTGACTGTTAAGGAATTTGTTTTTCTTAGCCTTTGAAACTACATATATTTTTTGGTGCCTCTCACAATGATTGGAATTAGGCTTAATCCAGTGGGAACACATAGCACTGAGAGCATTTATCAATGTTTCCCTGTAAGTTGATAGAAATAGTGAATGTAACTTTATGCTACTATGTGTATACTCACAACTTCCTCTTTAGGATAGTTGAATTTACCTTGTGCTTTTATAAAATGTAGGACATTATTTAAAAAGGAGTTGTTATCAAGTAAAGATTAAGATTCTAATAGCTGGAATTCAAGTTTTACAGCTTAGAACTTAGTGGCTCAGAGCATGGTAAATAAAGCACCTCTCTGAGCCTTTTAAATAGTATTTGAGCTGAGTTAAGTTTATGAGTTAGCTATAAAACCATAATTTGGTTCTGAAGAGAAAAGCTCATTTAGTGGCACTCAACAAACTAATATAGTGACCCTAAATCCCAACCTGACTGTTTAGTTATTACTACAGACCACTATGAAGACTATTAACAGGCCTAATTAAGGCATCAATCACCTATCAGAACTTCAATAACCCTACAATAACTCTTTTTATGGCATTTTTAGCAATTTGCTCTAATGCATGGGGGCCAAATACAAATGAATTGGATATTAGAGGCCCTGATGAGAGGAGCCATTTGGCAAGCATTCCCAGCCCCTGCACTTCCACAAGCTCGCTGTGAAGCAGACCGAGCACCTTCTGAGAAGGACAGAGTGAAGTCTGAGCTGGCATTCATTTAACACAACCCAATATGCTTCCAGGCTTTTAGACCTGTGTAGGCATTCACACAGAATAATAGAGGCCACTGGGCATTTCCAGGTTTGTAGACTCTTTTCTGTTCAGACTGCACTGTCCAGAACAACCATCTATGTGGAACGAATCACTGGCACAACAGCGGCTGTGTGGGCAAACTTTCTGAAGAGCGCATTAACACTTTTGACCTACTGTGTTAATGGACCTGACTTTCTCCACTGAATATCTCTCTAATAAATCAAGGACACTTTAGTAAAATAGGAAGGGCAGGGGATTATTTGGTAAATCACCATGAGGTCACATACTTCAGTTTATTCTGATGGAGGATTTGGTAGTTCCTAGCTGATTTTTAAGTTGGGAAATTCACAGAAGATCAATCCACACTCCCTGGTGAAATCATCCTGGCTTCCTGCTTCATGGGTCATCAGGGCATCAGGGAGGGAAGAGAAAACAAGCAGGGAATCAATGGCTGCACTGGAAGAATACCAATTTCAAAATCTACCAATTTCAAAATTTCATGACAGGGCAGAGAGTGGGGTGAGTAGATGGGAGGATGGTGGTGGTGAGGATATGACTGAATCAGTGAGGATATAATCCTTAATCTGGTGCTACCAACTGATTGCCAGGCTGAGGGTTCATCTTGCATACTGCTAGATAGGGAATACGTTAGGAAATGTGATAGAGAGGACCAAAAATCTTCAAAAAGTTGGTCCCTTGGCTTATATTTTTCATGTTAGCCATTCATGTAAATCAGTCTATTATGAATCTCTTAAAATACCAAGGTGTTAGTACTTGAGAGGCAATGTTTTAAACAACATTCAGTTATTTACATATTTGAGTGAATTAGTTGTTTTCCAAAGAATAAAGTCTATAAAGACATGAGACAGGGATAGGTCTCTTTGAAAAGAGGAAATAGGCTGTGGTTACAGGAAGAGGTACGTAAACCTTGATCATAGGCAAAAGTGAGTGGGGACAGATTTAATACAGATAACTAAGAAATGAAGAGATAGGTTTCCTACAGAGACCTTCCAAATGAGCAGGGTATCAGTGAGATAAAAGAATACTAATCATCTGTTTTCTGCTTGTTTAAAGTAATTTTAGCTATTATAACAAACAAACCCCCCAATATAGAAAGACTCAAGCATGACATTTGACATGATAATGACATGACAAATGTTCATTTCTTGAATACATTAAGTAAAACCATTGCTCTTAATTGACAAATAGCTTTCCTCCAATTGATAATTTAGACACTCACTTTTCTCCTATCCCATGGCTTCATCTCTTTGAACATATGACTCCCAAGGTTACCAAACCCACGTGCATCATGTTAGTGGAAAGGGAAAGATGTGTTAGTCACATATAACTGCTAAGAAGTCTGGAAAATGGATTTCGCAAAAGCTTACTGATCTCTGACACACTAGCATTTTAGCATTTTCCTGAGCCGTGGTCCTAGCTCTGGGTCTCAGTCTCCAACACAGTAAAGTGGGTTATAATAAGACAGAAAGAGATATGAGTGACAAGAAAAGAGAAGGCTCTTTGTTGCATTTAGCTTTGGTAAAATAAAAATAAAAATGTGCCTGTTGGTGTAGGAGAAATTTATATTTGAGTAAAAAGGGATGGCAGGACCAGATTGAAGTTTTCTGCTTTGTTGATATTCACATGGTTATTATGCATGAAACAAAGGCCACATTATCCCATTAAATGAGTATGGAAAACCAGTCTTGGCACTGCTGGTCTTCCCCTGCTCCCAGCTATGCGGTATTTATTAGTAATAAAATTTATCCAGTGGTTTTCCAAGTTAAAGCACTACACATATTAACTCTACTTCTAATCCAAAATATCATGGAGGCTGTTGTGGAATTCTTTAATTTACTTCTCAGTTGGGGGACTTAGCTAGGATGTGGGCTCAGTAGTGTATTCTAGTCACAGTGGTCCTTAAAGACTGAATAATAATCTGGAAAATGTGATCCCCTAAGTATAGAGAAAGATAACCCAAATGATTTTTCACTAAATGTTTAAAAAAAAAAAATTCCACGTTGCCTGAAACCCCAAATTTACACATTTGCTTTGAGCAAAAGCATTTTTGAAAATTATAAAGTGTGATGTTGAGATCCCACAGCTGAACCACAGACCCACACCCAGTATCTTGATTTAAGTACCATAAACCCCAGTGCCCACAATCTCTAGGCATTTCTGGGACTGAGAGCTATACCTGAACACCAGAGGCATTATAAAATAATATTTTCTATTAGAAGAAAACACAGGGAAAATAACATATCTTTTGTGGTTTAATTCCTTTTTCTTATTAATAAAAATTGCTTTGTTGATGCTGTTTTCCTTGAGCATTCAAACTCTATGGAGGGATATTGTTACTGTTGAGTAATGTCAGATCAGTGGCTAATGTTGCATCCCTAAATGCTTGTGGAAAACATTATTGTAAAGTTTATCATTAGAGCTTGAGGATTGTCATTAATTTTAAACCAAAGCCATTAAAAGCATGAAATGTCCACAATGATGATCAACTCCTTAAAAAGATGTGAGGATAATTGTGCAGATTTCTTACAACTGCTCAGTCAACTTAAAAAAAGAAATATTATTGGTATTTTTCTCATTCTTCTTCATAAGGGATGTGTCTATGCTCATAGCATAAGGTGACTCATCACAAGTCTGTCACAGTGAGTGGGCAGAAGGCAGAAGCCAGAACTCCAGCATTATCCAGCAGCTGTCACTTCCATTTAAGGGACTGGCACATCCTCTCATGGACACTTCCTGGGGCAGCCTTTTGCAAATTACTCACCTAATAATTGGAAAAAACTGAAAGGAGTTTTCTCTGAAATCATTTTAAGAGTTGACTTAACATGCAATGGTAAGCGAGTCTTATTAGTATTGCTTAAGAATGAAATGTTTCTCTTATAAGAGAACTAGTTCAGATCTTAGGGATTTTGTAGTGACATTTCTTACTTTAGGTCATAAACGGTGTTTTTCTAGTTATTGACTGGTATGCAATTTGGTGTAGCATATACATTTTTAAGTCAGTGGATTTTACTGGTTCTCATTAAGTAAAAAGTAAAGCATGTATACCTACATGCTAAAATTTTGATCTCACCTTATGGAGAAGGGGAATTATTTGGTCATTTCTTCCCTTGTGGGAAAAAGTATCAGAAATTGTAATTTTTCTGTAAGCAGCAGAGATATCACTACTCTTTCCAAGAACAACAACAAGGTGGCTTAAATAAATTAGGGAACTGGGTGTTTTCTTCTAGTAATGATAGTCTGAAGATAGGCCATCTGATATTGGTACCATACTTCATGTTGTTATGTATAACTCAGGCCTATACCCTCACATTTGTTTTCATGAAATGGGTGCTGTTCCAGCAACCCTCACATCTGAGTTTCAAGACAGTGGAAAGAGCACAACCACATATAAAAACTGATATGTCCTTAAAGAATGACACTCTTCCAGAGAAACTTCCTGCAAGCTCTGCCCAACTTCCAGTAATGTCACACAAGTCAGAACTCTGTCCCATAGACATCAATACCCGACATGGTACTCATGAATGTTGCTTCTAGACTGGGTACATTGTCAGTCTCAACAAAACCTGGGTTATGTTGTTAAGGAAGTAGAGAATGGATATTAGTCAGCAACTAATGGTCTTTGTCATAGAAGGACCAAGAGAAACGGTCTCTATTCTTCTCCCTCTCCCCCACCCTATCATACACGTTCAATCCAGTACCCAAAGAGGGAGGACTGGTCAACCTGACTCATCAGAGATTAAAAATAATTTTGTCTTGTTTTAGTAAGAGGAAGAACTGCTGGCTTAAAAGATACATATTTGCTTCCTGAATCCTCTCACGTGTCCTGTGGCAAACTAATAGGCCTTTATGCATATACTCTATTAGTCTGAACTCCAAAGGGAGGTGGAAGGCAAGAGACATCATGAAGCTCCCAGAGAAAGCAGCCCATGTCTTGGTTAAACCTTGAAATTTGCATGATTTAGAGTGTTGTCTACTTCGTAGTTTGTTTGTCCATTTTCCCACCTAACACACTGTTTTTCTCTCTTCAGCCACCCAGGGTCTTCTCCTGATCTTTCCTACCAAGGAAGTGCTCTCACTTTTTTGAGGCAGTCTTGTTGACTTCCTTACTGCTTGTGCCAGTCCTACATGCTCCACACAGTTTTATTAGAGCAATCAGCCCCCACGTTGTCACAATCATTTACTTGTTTTTCCTCCAGTCAGTGGGTGGCTTCTTAAAGACAAGGACCATGACCTGATTCTTTATAAATCTTTAGGGACTACCAAAATCTTGTCACATTGCTCTTAATTTATGGTAATTAAGTATTATGTAATATAGAAATAGAAATTAATAGCACTGCATCATGAGTCCTAAACAGGTCACAGTATGATCTTTCATAAGAAGCTTGGAAACTCAGCAGAAGTCAAAAATCTTTATTTGTAGTAGTGATTTATGGAGTATATATGTTAGGGAGACCTAATGGCAGGAAACTTTAAAAAGAGAATTAGTGTGTCTGAATCACCTGTGTTCTACCTTCAACAATCAGATTCCACTCAATATTTTTGGGGTGGGACTGAGGCTTCTGTATTGTTAGAATTATCCCCTAGGTGTTCTACTTCATAACCTAGATCAAATTGGTGCAGAGACAACCAGCAGCACACAGGTTCCTTTACTCTCCTTTCCAGTGATCAATTCCATTATGGTCAGCTTTATATATGCAGGGTTTCTCAATCTGGGCTAGTAGGACCACATGGGGAGGGTCCAAAACTACAGATGCCCAAACTACACTTAGGAAAGCTAATTTGGATTTGGGGGGGAGTCGCATAGTCATCTGTAAAATTTAAAGCACTTCAGGTCATTCAAATGAGTAGCCAAAGTTGAAAGTCAGGGACATACAGAGATTCCATAAGAATTTTTACTTGCTGCCATAGAACAACAACAAAACAAAATATGAGCAAATAAATTAATCCCTACAAGTGACTTGAGTTATTAGTTTATGCATGCCTAAATTTTTCATATCAGCTAGACATTTCCTGGGTATTAAGAAACTACTTCATTCCAGGTGCCTCTTGCTGGCTTGCTCTGCTTTTTGGTGTACACATTTCCCAGGTCTTTGAACCTCTCATTTTTACTCTGCTCTCCAGAATATGTGAACTTCTAAGTTTTGTTCTTGAATGGATCCTGACACACTGCTTTCTCTGATCCTTGCACATTATTATCTCTCTATGGCCTGCTGCCTTGATTCTTACCCATGACTTGCTTTGCCTCTGATATTTATCTGATCTGTTGAGTATTTCATTGTTACTGTGTCCAGATTTCTTTTCTTTCCCATCTTAATCTCAATTTTATGCATGACAAAGCGTCACGATTTGCCAAATATTCACCAAAAATCTGTAGTATTCCAAAACTAGAGGTAAGTATAAAGAGATTAATTTTTAAGACACACATTTTTAACACATCCATTCATTTGCCCTGTTTTGCTTTCATGTACATGACCAGCCAGAGCACAGATGGGATTTGTGCCTCTGTAAGTCTCATATTCTTATATGTCATAATTCCCATGGCCAACCCTCCCAATTTCTAAAAGATGTTTCAACATCAGTGAATATTCACCTACCAAAGTTTAGTAGTTAAATAAATAAAGACTTGCCTCTCAAATGGCCCAGATCACTCTTGTGTTCCAGTCCTCATGTTTTCTGGCCCACTAGACATCTGCACATCCACATCTCATTCTGTACTTTGTTATTAGGTTGTCTTCCCTCTCGCACAGTAGCTCCTCCCTCAGCCTCCAATTCTCTTCCTGGTGATTTCACCTAACTTTTATAATGGACCTTTGAGTTTTCCTACTCCTTTATGACAAACACTTGGTTGACTGTTTTTCACAATACCTTCTGCATCCTTCACAAGCTTTCCCCTGCCCTAACAAGACTGCCACCAGCCTTCTTCCATTAATCACACAGTACTGTGCCCCTCCAAGTTCACTATTTTGTAATATGATTTCTCTGCTCAAATACTGGGAATAGAACACCTCAACCAAAGACTGATTCCTGGGTTCTTCCAGGCCCTTCACAAAATGGTTTGGTACCCTACTGCAGGGGACATTTGCTCTCCTCAAAGTGAGCTTCATTTCCTATATACAATAAGGGCTTTTCCTAATTTGAACTGTTACTCTCATTGAATATGGTACTCTGTTTAAATCTTAGTCCTCTTTTGTATTTTTCTAATATGTCACCAACTGCATGAAATCTCCACTCATCACAGCTGAGTGAGTTTTCTCTCTTCTGAATATAAAATACTTCCATCCATTCTCATGAACTTACTACTTTTTCCTTGTACTATAGTTATTTATGTATAGCTTTTCATTAATAACTTAAGCTTTCCTTGATAACATAAAGCTTCCTCATTTTTATATCACCCCACACCTCCACCCCATAAACACTTGCTCATTGGCCTTGTCCATAGTAGCTTCTAGATAATTAGTTATTGAACTATTTAAATAATTGAATATTATATTAATTCAGTTAATGAACAAAAATATAGCCTCTGAACAAAGATGCATATTTGAATTAGAAAAAAAGCACTGCTATTATATAAGGTATTTACATCCCTTTCTTTATTCCTTCAAATATAGAATTTCTTGAAAAACAAATCAAATGCTAGCCTCCTGGCAATAAATTATGGGGAAGCAATGACATAAAAGTTAAACTGTTTAAACATTCAAGTCCTATTGAGTCAAACAGAACTTCTAGGCAGCAGGAATTAGCTGTGTGAAACATTTAAACATGAATGTACTTAGAATATTTGTGCAAAAATAATGGAGACTGAATGTTGATTTCTAGGTAGTATTAATATGGGAGCATTAAATGCATCATATTAGGGAAAGCAAGATGTGCCTTGGCAGGAACTTTGAGATGCTTATGTGAATATAATATCTCAGGGCCAAATATTTTTTCTAAAAATATGCATTGCTTATAATGGGTGACAACTGCAAACTATCATGCAAAATACACATTAAGTAATCACTACAGAACCAAGTGGTCAAATAAAACTCTGTAGGGTAAAAAAAAATACAAAAAAAAAATCATTTCTAAGGACTTAAGATCTTATAGGAAAATACAGTTTGGGAAACAGATTTCATGAAAGTTTTCATATTGAACACCACACATACACACACACACACTTGCACCAAAAAGAGCCAATAAATATAAAGACAATAGATTTTAAATTACTTAAAATTTGTGACACTCTGGTCAATTTCTATTTTATACTCATACATTCTTTTCACTGCTAGTCTCATGTGGATTTTTTTTTCTGTATATAATATGCATTTTTCAATGGCTATGTTTCTGGGAGTGGGTCTTCATCCAAATATGAAATTATGAAATCTCTTTTTCCATTCCAGAAAACCCATTTTCCTAATGCTTTTCCTAATGAATTTTAGAACATTTCCAAAAGCACAAATTTTTCATAACTCCTCCACCAACAAAGTCTAACATTCTAGTTAAACTGTTCTCCAGCTTTTAAAAATGATTTTAAGACAGTTTCAATAATATCTCCTCTTCATCAGCTTTTTACATTCCTTTCCCCTTATTTTTTTTACCACATCATATTTCTAAGCTTCTAACAATTCCTAGATGATTGGCCTCATGTATTCTGGATTTGACATTCTTCCAACAAATCCAGAACTTTGTGAAAAGATCCTGTGGGTTAAGAAAGATTTCTGAATATGTTTTATACATAACTTAAAATCTCATGTCCATTGATAAAATAAGGCAAAATTTTAGAGTTAATTCTATTTTAAAAGTGTCATGATTCAATTACAAGCAAAACCCACTATTTTCCTAGAGTTCTTATAGAGAAAAGTTTTTTTTTCTCTTTTGTATTTTTTACTTTTCATGAGTTATTAAAACTTCCCTTGGTATTTGACTTAGGGCTTAGCAAAAAAAAATATTATATACAATTTGTGAAAAATTGAGAAACCTTAATATAGAGTATTTGTCATAATAAAATGGTTTTCTGTAGTTGAGATTTTATCGATTGATTCCTAAAGTTCTTGTTTACCTAAGAAGGAAATATTGACAAATGGAAAACTCTAATTATATTCTTCATTGTGGGAACATCCCTGGACAGGATAATACACTTTGATTTTTTTGAGCAAAATCTTTAAGGAATATGAAGAAGTAATACAAAGAGTTGGAAAGAAATACTGGATTACTCCAATTAAAAAAAAAAAAAAGAGTAAAGACGTACTGATAGCATATATTCGCTTCGTATTTTGTCACCCATAGTCAGAAATATATGTGGTATAAATGCCCTAACAAATAAAGTGTTTTATGTTTCTATAAGCATCACAGGAACTGCATTCTAGCTTCGAATGTTTTGTTGATATGGCTATGTAGGATTAAGTGGAAATGGTTTCTTCTCAGTATGTAGAGCAGAAGGGTTTCATCCCTAAGGCATCCAAATTGGAGCCAGTGCGCACTTCTGTATTCTTTGCAGCCCACCGTGACTGGAACACAACAAAAATGACACCATTAAAAATGGTCTCTGTTCCATTTTCTAATGATTATAAAGTCAACTTGATTTAGGAGAGGCCGCCCTATCAATTTTGCCGCACTCTTTGTCACCATGATGGTATCTCAACAAACTGATTATACTATAGGGAGGAGGGGAAAAACAAAAACAAAAAACAACTGCTCTTATTCTAAAAACACCTAAATGTACAATGTAAACCTCCCTTAATATGTATACCTTCCATATATTTTTGTCATTGCTTACCTACAAAATGCTAAACAAATCATGTCCAAGAAAGCAGTAAAAGTCATTGTATCCTTCTGCAGATGCCAAGGAGTAAACTGAGACAATTCCAAATGTACAGCACTGAGCAGTACACCTAATTCTTAAATATAAGCAATTTATTTTGGAAAAAGGCATTATCTGCTGTGAGTTTTTATCACTGTTTTATAGAAGCTTTCTCTCTCACAAATGCCACCAGAGCAATACAGTGTTTTACTGGGTCTTAAAGTAAGAGAACTTTTCATCCTTGGATTTTGTATCTAGATACTATATAGACCTACTATCCAGCATGGTAGTCACTAGCCACATGTGGCTATTGAGTCCTTGAAATGTAGCCAGTCCAAATTGCAATGTGCTACAATCATAAATTGCATACCAAATTTCAAAGGCTTAGTACCAAAAAATATAAAATATCTCATTAATCATTTTATATTGATTAGAACTTAACTTAAAATAAAAACATTTAGATGTATTGAAGTAAATGTATCATCAATTCACCTACTTAAAAATTTTAATTTGTCAACTAGAACATTTTAAATCACATGTGTTTTGCATTATATTTCTATTGAATGTGGCTTAGAGAAACTGAACTATCCTTTCATAGGATTTTCTTTCTCAAATTGATATACACTGACATTTATAAACAACTCCTGGTTGAAGCTATCATTAAAAGAGCTATTGTAAGGTATTGGCAAAATCAAAGTTGACATCATTTACAAAAAGCTCCATAATTACATAATGGCAAGAGTTCATTAATATTACCATTAATTGGCACAGAATTTATTATTTCTCCCTTGGTCTGAATTCAAAAAATTGCTCTTAACTTCTTCAGTATGAAGGAGAGGAAATACTGTTAGGTAGTGACTTTTTGAAGACGAACACAGAATCCCTAAAAAAAAATTGTAAAAACCTCTCTCTATATTTGGTTTTCCAACCTGTATAAACTGCAGCTATGTTCTACCTAAATGTGGTTTAGGTGTTCTTCATTAGAAACCAGTCTGTGGATCAAATGAAAATCAAGATACCCAGGAGTCAAGAAGAAATAGCTACAGGAAATAGAAAGACAACTCAAGTATAGTCTTCCAGTAAACCACAAACCCTGCAGTGCACATTTCAGAGTGAATATGCAAGAGGAAAAAGTAGCTGTGTCTCCTAGAAAAGGGGCAGTACGCTGGTATTTGAAAAGATGCTCTGGCAGGAAAAGAGATAGAGAGAGCGAGAAAAAGACAGACTGACTCACCAACCCAGAGCTATCTTGGGCATATGGATCTCCCCTTTCTCCCAACTCTCACATTGTTCTGGCTCATAGGGACATAACTCCCAACAACTCCTTCTAAGACACCATGAAACAATGAATTTATTAGAAATTCTTACATCAGGCAAAATTTACATATTTATTCAAGAACCATTTTGTTTCCTTGAGTAGTAGTTTCTGATTCTTGAATCTACAAACCAAACACATAAGAAAAAAAAAAAAAAAGATCTGGGGGAATTTGAATCACATAGAATATGCTGTTGGCTATATTAATTTTTCATAGGTCAAAATACTGCTTAAAAATACTCTTAATTTTAAGGAGACCGGTGATCTATTTATACAACAATTAACGTTTCCAGTAGATCTTCTTAATATTTTTATTTGGAGGACTTCAAATGTCAAGTAGTGTAACTGGCAAAGGACCATTGAAACCAACTGCAAATCTGTGGTCCTTTGACAATTAAGCTTATTTTTCTACTGAAAGTCTTTTTAGGATTATGGATGTCTTAGTAATGATAGTGGGTATGAGACCAATATAAATTGGCAGCTACAACTCTCTTTTTGCCTGGAATAATGTTCTACCAACTTTCCTCTGTGGATTCTGGCTTTCTTTTCAGTCCTGCATGATGTATTCCCATAACAGAGCCCAGTGTTTATTGAAAAAGAGATGATCCCTTTTAGCATAGAAGGTCCCAGAAGGAAGCAATGAGGAGCAGGTGTGTTTTATCTCAAGCCCAGCAGGCTGTCCTTCTACACTAGGCTCCTCCAGCAGCCCAGCCAGCTGTGCGTACATATGGACCGGAGGCCAAATCTATGCCTCGGCAGTAGTGCCCACATCACTAACTTCAACCACAAGCTGCTGCTCACAGCATCCCTTACTTCTTGAAAATGGCTGTACCAGAATGAATCTTGTTTTCTTATACCCACTGAAACACCCAAGCTTGCTCACTCACTCGCTGTCTCTCATTCTCTCTCCCCAAGAGGAGACTTCAAAGGTACATTCACCAAACAGGTTATATTAGGATAACATCTTTGTAATTAGAGGATTTAACCGTGATATATTTACATGTATAAGGTAACTTACTCCACTTTGTCTGAGTTTAGGTTCCCCTGTGGTAGACCCTGAGACCAGGATCTCTTGCAAGTTATTTGTTTGACAGGTGAAGGAAATAGTAGGGAAGTAAGATACTGGAGTGAAAGCACATAATCAAGCCCAGTACTACTGGGGATTGCTGAAGCTTAATTCTGCTGGAGAAATCCTAGGAGCCAGTGTGAAGATCATGCCTCCAAGTCACCCTACACAAGGGAAAAGAAGAGTGGTGTAATTTTTTCATAACCTCCCTTTAGTCATTGAGTAAGTACTGCTCCCAGGTGGTCCTAATTCCTCAGCACAAATGGCCCATGCTTAGGTTGATGAACCTTGCTCACCAACTATAGAAAGATCTCAGGTAAAGGAATACAGGTTCTGCTGTGGAAGTCAGGTGAGCACGCATCAAATTGGTAAAGAGAAGGGGATATAGGCGGCACACGTACAATACTGGGGATAGTGCTGTTATTCAATTGAACAATTGAATTCAACTGAACAACTGTACTCAGTAAAGAGCACATACCCCAGTCTAGCTGCTATGCATTTGTAGAGCCAAATTTAGTAAATGGGAAATTTGGGATAACTTTACCCACACTCCCACTTACTTCATCTCTGCTTGCCTTATTTACACTGAAAACATGGGTTAGTAGTTTACTTTTTTAAACCAAATTTGTTTTGAAAGTTCTCAGATTTTCCATGATGTAATTAATTAGTGTTTGGTTTTGTTTGGAATCTGATTTAAAATAGTGACGTTTTCGTAGTACTTAAGCCAGAGTGATTGTGACAATAATCAGATATCTCTCACTTACCCATTCTGCTACTTTTATACTTCGCTGATCTCATCCTAAAGATGCTCATATTTTGCATTTGATTATTGACCATAATTTTATAAAATGTTCTTGCTCTCAAAAGTCCATTTTTTTTTAACTTTAGAGAAACAGAGAGAGCACAGTAGAAGAAGAGGGAGAAAGGGAGAGAGGGAGAGAAAGGGAGAGAGGGAGAGAGAGGGAGAGAGGGAGAGAGAGGGAGAGAACGAGAAAGAGGGAGAGAAGGGGGGCAGAGAGAGAGAGAGAGGGAGAGAGAGAGAGAGAGAGAGAGAGAGAGAGAGAGAGAGAATTTTAAGCAGGCTCTATGCTCAGCCTGGAGCCCAACACAGGGCTTGATCCCACAACCCTGGGATCCTTACCTGAGCTGAAATCAAGAGTTGGATGCTCAATCAATTAAGCAGAAATGACCCAGCAAACAAAGAACCAAAAAAGCAAAAACAAAAAACAAAAACAAAAAACCCTCTTCACTTTACAAAGGTTAATGCTTCACGTATCCTTACATAGTCATTTCTTCCATTTATATCTGATGATTCTAATACATACATGGTACGCTTCAACATTTAAACTGACAAGGTCACATATCTTGGGGAGAAAGGGAGCTTCTCCGGCATTTTCTAACTTATGCTAGTGGTCTCTTTCACAGGAGGGACACTAGAGTATACCTCTTTAATCCACAGGCCACATCCTTGTGTCCCACATGACCCTGTGCTTTCCATTAGCTGTTCCATGCCATGCACTTTATATCTCACATTTCTAAATAAGATTCTTGCAAAATTAAATTTTAGAATGCTGCTTCTTACATGAAAATCTTTGTTTCCTTTTCTGGATTCCTTTTTCAAAATGATTTATGGCTCAATTTTGAAAGCCTCACATCGAGTTAAGATTGAAATGGGTTGATAACGTGTATATTGCTCTGATATAGATTAAGCAGTGAGAGGGCAACAATGGAAATGCCACCATCTAATTTATTTCACTTTTAGATGATCAAAGAGATGTCCACACAAACAAGGCAGTCACGCTGTTTTAAACAGCCCTTTCAAATTTCCTGAGGCTCTTCTATTGAATCATTATAGACACATGAAGTTAAATTTGAGGAAATCGATGAAGGTGATAATGAAGAATCCTATGAATGAACCTTTTCTGAATTTCTTTTTAGCTCTGAATTACAATGCAATCTCGGTAGATCCTAAAGTATAGCGTCTGTTGTATCCGTTCTAAGCACTGTTCCCTGAAGGTGCACAAGTCCGTGATAGCACAGTCCTAGAAACTGACTTGGATAAAAAGATGGCTGAGTCTTTAACACTAAGGGTAAGGAAAACAAAGCCTGAGGAATCACATCTATGACCAACATGGGATAAAATATCTATTAATTTCAGTAACAGAGGAAGGAGTCTTATATTAGTGATGGCCTGAAGTGCATTCTCAATTTAAAAAGCAGCAACCAGGGGCGCCTGGGTGGCACAGTCGGTTGAGCGTCCGACTTCAGCCAGGTCACGATCTCGCGGTCCGTGAGTTCGAGCCCCGCGTCAGGCTCTGGGCTGATGGCTCAGAGCCTGGAGCCTGTTTCCGATTCTGTGTCTCCCTCTCTCTCTGCCCCTCCCCCGTTCATGCTCTGTCTCTCTCTGTCCCAAAAAAATAAATAAACGTTAAAAAATAAATAAATAAAAAATAAAAAGCAGCAACCTCACTAGGTGAGGAATATTTTCTAAATTTCCTCAATACCTCATTGATGTATCATAGGAAGGAACACCGAAAAGCCCTAGGCATACTCCCAAATATTTAGATTCATCTCTTTTTCAAAAAGTAAATACACAAACAAAAGATTCAAAATTAAATATTTAATATTTTATAATATATCTATATCTATATGTAGTTAAAGACAAATAGATGGATATGTTAGAGATGTTCACATTAACTTCTATGAGGTGTTTGTGTCCATAATTAACACTTACATATATATCCACATACATACGTATATTGCTGTATATATATGGGTCAGAGAATGCTGAATTTTACATAAACTCTATGATCCTGGAAAACAGCAAAGTTAAAAAATCCCCCCAGAACCTGGGTGGTTCAGTAGGGTAAGCTTCTGACTTCGGCTCAGGTCATGATTTCACAATTCATGGGTTCAAGCCCCACGTGGGGTTCTGTGCTGACAGCTCAGCTCTGTGCTGGAGCCTGCTTCAGATTCTGTATCTCCTTCTCTCTCTGCCCCTCCCCCACTCACCCTCTGTCTCTCTGTCTCTCTCTCTGAAAAATAAACATTAATTATTTTTTCTAAAAAACTCCCCCCGCCCTTTTGTGTTCCTGGAAATGGCTTACTGCACAGAACCACCTTAGATGCCTCCCTTGTTTACCCATGACAAGCCCAAAACCCAAAAACACACCCTCAGAATTCCCATTCTTATCCTCGTAAGTGATTAGCTCAAGTGTTTTGTTCTTACTGATTCATCAGAACAAAAAGCTTTGAGAGAAGGAATATAGGAATGAACAATAGCCAGACCATATATAAATACAGAATTTTGACCCCAAGCTTACAGCAACCTGCTCAGGGAACCAAACCCTTACCTACAACAACCCAGCCAGGAAGCCAGATTGCTATCCCTGGTGACAATCCAAAAAGCTAAACAATTACTTCTTTAGCAGTCAACTAATGGTCAGGAATTAATAACTAACAGTTTCCCTCATCCTTGTACCTGTTTTCAACTTAGCACCAATGAGAAAGCCAAACTGCACCCCTCACCAATCACATAGAGAACTGCACCTCTAGTTAGCCGGAGTACAGCTTCCCCCACACAACAGCCTCCTACCAGTTCACCTGAGTTTCCCTCTCTTTTCTGCTAGAAAGCTTTCTCACTCTACCTGCTTCTGTGTCTCTGCAAACCCAGGTGATGGTGGCTCACACCCTTGACACAGGGAACTCGGGATAAATAACCTCTGCTTAAGGCAATTGGTTGTTCTTTGTTTATTTCTACTGCTTGTTAACCAAACTTTGGTCAATCTTCTTTCTTCCCCCCCCCGCCCTGAACTTTGGCACATATTTGTATTCAATAGTTGTCTATTCATTTGAACCTTTGGCCCCAGCCAGCATATGACCTAAAAGCCCCGCCTGAGAATAGACTGGCCCCAGAGAGAAACAGCATATGGTCTTCTGGCCCATCAAGGTCACAGCACACCCTTCATCCTACTTCCCCACTCTGGTTCCTCCCTGTTCACTCCTCTCTGTAAAAAAACAAAAAACAAAAAACAAAAAACAAACAAACAAAAAAAAAACAGAAACAAAAACAATAACAACAAAATATCACTGCTTTTGTGGAACCTTTGAGACACTTGCATACCTTATGGTCAGAATGTTCACCCTACTGCATTAGCTCCTCCTCCCTTGCAATAGCCCTTTCCCAACAGGTCTTCTTTAATCAGGTCTGGATTTGGTTTTGTTTTGTTTTGTTTGTTGTTTTCTTTCGTTTGACAGACGATTTGTGAAGAAGTTGCTGATCTACATGTATATTTTACTTATTTATGTTTAAAGTTTTACTTTTATGGGGAAAGAAGATAGTTTCAGTATGGCATGTGGCAACATGACACTAAGGGCATGAAAAATAACAATACAATGATTTTAAGAAGCAGAGCAAGTGGCTTACAATTCTGTGGAAGCATACACTTGGAAGAACAAGGGGAAAAAAAAACAGGTATTACAAGGGTAATGTGAACCTGAATTTTACTGAGCCTGTCTTGGCTTCATTTTAGGTGACATGAACCAGGATGATGTACCATCAATATATGTAAAAAAATTGGATGATTTTTCCCAAATTAGTATTAAGAGTAGAGATGAGGAAGACTTTCACACGTAATTCTTAGAAGTAAATTCATATATTATCCAGAGAACAAGTTCAGTATTCAGGGAGAAAAGCTTTCATTGGATGCAGTTAGCCAAATTCTTAACATTTTTTTTTCAGCTCTATTGAGACCAAAGGAATTTTGTACTCGTATTGAATTTCTATTAGAAAGACATGAAAAAAAAAAATCTGACCTATCAGCCAGAGGTGATCAGCTTCAATTTTCTTAATATTCTAAAAACAAAGGCCCCTTCTGAGCAGGAAAGAGCTAAAATCAAAGTGTTCAAGCACTACCAGAAATGCAGTAGACTTCTTCCCAGCCTCATTCAGTCACCCTATCATGCCAGTGATATTCTTCAAAAAGATAGCGTATTTTTACCACAACTAATGCTTCTTAAAATCTTGTTAATTACAATATTGTTTAACATTTATTTATGGCTTACTCTTCGCAAATCACAATCCTAAAAGCTTTTTCTGAATAGCATTTTAATTCTTCCAAATCCTCCAAGATATAGGCATTATTACCATCAACTGAATTTTACTGATGGGGAAACTAAGACACGGAAACAATAAAAACCATACCCAAGGTCACATAGTAAATGTTAGCACTGAGAACTGAACTCAGACCAACCGACTTCATAAATATCTCATCCAATCACTATGCTAAACTGCTGATTTTATAGAAAGCCCCCTGACCACCCCCATCTCTTCACCTGATATTCTCACTCTGCTTCAGGGGTAGCAGCCAGTCCAAAGCATGCTCTCTCCACGACATCGTATTTCACATCCACTACCCTACCACAGAAGATCTCAGGATCTATAGATTCATTTGCCACATACCAAATATTTTCCGAACCATTAACTAACACATCATCGGCAGAGTAACTTTCTTTTCTATTTCTCCTTCCATTTTTTAAGTAACATCGCTCACTTTAGAAAATTCAAAGAATTTGAAAGTCATTAAAAAAGAGTAGTCACTCTCCCCCAAACCACATCTTATCTGTATCCTTTATTTTGTATTCCTTTAGCAGAAATAAAAGCGTGTATGTGGGGGGGGGGGGGACAGGGATAGGGAAGGGAAGGTTGGGATAGGGAAGGGAGGATGGGAGGGTGTATCTATCAACAAATCAGTGCTTTGAGAAATTTTAAAACATAAAAGGCCTCACTTTGTTTTTCTTTTCCATTTAGGAATATATCTTAGACATAATCTCATTTCTGCCAGTACTGATCTCCTTTATTCCTTTCAATAATTGCACAACTTTCTGTACTTAGTTGTACCTAAGTAGCATACTATACTTAACTGGTGATGTATTCTTGGAAACTTACATTATTTTTGAATCTTTTAATGAAACAATTTTTATTTATTTTATTTAATTTTGGTCATTGCAAATATGCTGCAGTAAACCCTTCACATAAAGAACTGGCATTTTTTGACAATGTGTTCAGTGGCTAAACTCCCAGCAAATATTCAAAGGATGCATACCTTTTACTGTAGATACTTAACAAATTGCTCTGCAAGAAAGTTTACCAATTTAGACTCTCATCACCTGTGTGAGTGGCAGTTTCTCTGCAAACTCTAGAACACCAGATATAAACTATTTATGACAAATGGATAGGTGAGAGGGTGATCACATTTCTTGTTTTGTGTTTGCATTTTCCTAATGTCTTAGGAGAAAGTAAATATTTTCACAGGCTTATTGCAATGCATAAGCGCATACACAAATCTCTTTTGTAACTAGTGTTCTAAAAGAAAGCTGCTATTAAGGAAAGGTCTTTTGCAATGTCGGAGGTAAAAGTAAGCAACCTGAAGTAAACTATATGCAGTAGAACACCATATTGTACAACAGGCATGATGTCACGGGGCAGAGCCAAGAATTGTTAAGAACACTGTTTTAGGACCTATTGACTAGCAAAATAGAAGCTTAATCAAGAAGCATTCCTACCATGTTGAGTGGCAAAACTTTTCAACATTTACCCAGAAAGACTATGGAATTGTTCTGAGCCAGTCTTCTGTGTACCTCTTTGCTCCTTTCCAAATGGGATTGTTACATGGTTTTTCTATCCCTGTTTTACTTGGGGGAGGGAGAAAATACGTTATCCTTTTACTTCATAGGTTTCCAAGAAAAGAGGAACTACATACAGCTATGATGCAGAACATGAGATTTTAAACACTGAGATTCATGCAGTTATTGGATAACACTGACATTACTGATGTGTCTTCTTTGGGATGAGGAATTTGCATGTAACAGGGAAGTAAGTGCTTACAAACAAGAGGTAAGACTATGTTAGATTGGACAGTAGTTTTCAAATCTTCACTTCCTTCCTGTAATAGATTAATACATCTGCATACTTTCCTGTGTGTTTCGCAGTGCTTGCTTGAAGAATATGTGGAATGTACATCCTTGTTTCACTGACTTGAGGATAGTCACATGGCTTGTCTTGGTTAATGGAATATTAGTGGAGGTAATGTAAACAAAGCATTTAAATATGAGTATTTAAACTTTGGTTTAGCACGGTCTTTTCAGTTTTAGCATCACTCATAGTAAGATTATGCCCAGGTAGCTGTAGTTCCCAGAGTGATGGGGATGTACTTGAACTATCTCCTCAGTAGAACTGTCCTACAAGACTTTTAGAGGTTTGAACAATAAATAAATGCTTATTGAGATTATGGGACTCTTTGTTACAAAGCATTATCTAGGCAGACCCTAACTAATATAATTATATAATTAAATATCACATGGACCATATTATTATCATAATTTAAAGAAAGGCTCAGAGCATTTAAGTAAATTAAGATAAAATATTAATCAAGAAGCAGAACACAAAGTGGGTTTTTGGTTTTCATTATATATTACTGTCTTCCATTTAAAGTCATTGAACATGGTAGGGTGAGGGCAGTAACAAAGAAATCAATACAGGTAATATATGACTTAAAGTGGACTAAAATGAGAAAACAAGGATTAGAACTGAAGAAGAAAAAATGGAGTAATTTATAACAAATAACCAGGGGGAAATTCAGGATATTTGAATTTTAAAGTATCGCCAGGATCCCCTCTCATAGTGCTAAGTCAAGTAGATAAACCATTTAGCAAACAGGTGCTAGATACCCTTCACTATGGTAAATCAAGGAGAAATTATTGGGAAAATTCTCTTCTTTCTGATATTTATACTCATGCATAAAAATCCTTCTAACAAACATTCAAATTTTACCTTGAGGGAAATCTATACCTAGGAGAAGCAGCAGAAAAAGTACTATGAATTCTGCAATTTATCTTATCCAGCAGACAGGATATGCATTTATATCCAAATACTTAGCTGCTTGACTTCTATATGTGAAGTACAATGCAATTTTATTCTGGTAAAAAAAAAAAGTAAGACAATTAGACCATTATAAAACAATGCATTCATGTAGTAGTCGCTGGATTAATTCACCATAATGTCCTTTTCCACATGTTAGTGATAAAGAAAATAGAATTGTGCCAGTAAGTATAGCAGATAATATAATAGTTTCAAGAAACTGAAGAGTTAGTGGGTTTATCTGTAGAGATCACATACTACAAATACACACATGCACCATGAAAAGCTGGGACAAATCTTGGATATACTAAATTTTTTTATTAGTCTTCATTGATGGCATGAATGCTCAATTTAAACAGTTGCTTTCTTACCAAGCAATATTATGGAAGAAGCAGGCTTTTGCCCTAGCCTCCTCTAATAAAAATAATTAGACTTAAACCGCCATGTTTGGACTTCCTATTGTCAAGCAATAGGTACTTAATACATGTGTATCAGTCAGAAGACATAAACCATAGTGGAAATTTAAAGGGGGGGGGTTGGGATTTTATGTACAGAATGATCAAGTAGGTGGTTGAAGGTTAAAAGGAAACTATAAACTTTACAGAAGTGGAAAAGGCTTAAATCAGCTACTAGTATCCTGAAGAGCTGAGGGAGTGTACATAGAAGGACAGGCTTAAAATAGCTTCCCATTCCCATATTCAATTCATACCCCTTTGGAGAGTATGTTGCTACTACAAGAACACCAGCCTTCCAGAGATGAAGAAATTTGCCAGAATGAGTAGGCCAGAACTCATATGCAAAAGTGGCCTGCCAGATGGGAAAAATCCCACTGGATAGTGAAAGCCATAGCTAGTCTATGAAGCTTCCTGAAGAGAGTACTATTAGACCTCTTAGATGCTGATTCGCTGCCTGCCATGCTCTTGGAAATAGTACACAGAAGCAGGAAACCCCTTCCTCTTACAATGTCCCTCCAGCTCCTTCTAGTGACAAACCCTAACAATGAGACAGCTATAAGGGAGAAAGGTCTACAGGGTATAGTTTCAATATCTCAAAGGAGAACAAAGAAGGGGTGATTTGGAACTGAGAGGCAATGCATTTAAGAAGCATAGCATGTATCAGACAGATCAGAAATGCACCGTGGTTGATTTCCCACTCCCAAATGTTTTCCTTTCTTTTAGAAAACAGACAAATGTAGCCTATTCTGTTTCACTGTCACATTTTGAACAAGTCAAAACTCCATGGGGTTGGGAGAAAAGAAAGAAAAAGAGAAAGAGGTCAAAACACCTGTCAAAACTTGGCTCAAAGGCAACTCCAGCAGTCTGATTTAGTCACTCTTGCCTCATAGCGACTTACACAGAGATGTCTCCCTTTATACTGGGGGTTAGTCTAATTAATTGAATAACTTTCCATGAAGTTATCAGAAAGACAAAGTGACATGAATGTCTTATTTAGCCATGTGTTCCTGGAAACACTGACACTTTAATTATGCACATCTCTCTATAAAGAAGTAAAATGAATGAAGAGAGATGGAGTATGTGTCAATGTTTTTCAGCCTGTTTTTATGGAATAGGGGATGTTTCAGATAATTTAATGTTAGATTAACTTTCTGTTCGACTCATTTCCATTTGATTAATTGTATGATTCTTCACCAGAACAGTTCAACCTATATATATATATATATATATATATATATCATGCCACAAGAATCAATAAAGATACCCAACTAATCAAGGTGGCAAACACTCTTACATAACCTAAATTTTCTATTCTTTTTTTTTCTTCAAACTCAGGTCAGCTCAACAAAACCACTCTTTTACCCCCTTCAAATTAATAAACTGTGTTTTTAGAGAAGTTTTAGGTTCACAGCAAAATTGAGCATAAAGTACAGAGAATCCCCATGTATTCCTGTTTCCACAGACACAGAACCTTGCCCACTATGGCCACACTACACCAGGGGTACATTTGTTTCAATCTATAGACCTACATTGACACATCATTATCATCCAAAGTCCATAGTTTACATTAGGGTTTGCACTTGGTGTCCTACATTCTATGGGTTTGGACAAATGTAGAATGACATTTATCCACCATTATAATATCATACAGAGTATTTTCACTGCCCTAAAAATTCTCTGTTCTGTCTCTTCATCTCTTCCTTCTCTCCTCCACAGCCCTGCGAAACCATTGATACTTTTACTGTCTCCATAATTTTGCCCTTTCTAGAATTTCATATAGTTGGAAGCACAAAGTATGCTGACTTGTCAGATTGATTTCTTTCACTATTAATATGCATTTAAGTTTCCTCCGTGCCTTTTCATGGCTTGATAGCTCATTTATTTTTTATTATTTTCTATGGTAACGACTATTTATTTATTTTAATTTACATCCAAATTAGTTAGCATATAGTCCAATAATGATTTCAGGAGTAGATTCCAGTGATTCATCCCCTATGTATAACACCAAGTGCTCATCCAAACAAGTGTCCTCCTTAACGCCCCTTGCCCATTTAGCTCATCCCCCCATCCACAACCCCTCCAGAAATCCTCAGTTTGTTCTCTGTATTTAAGAGTCTCTTATGTTTTGTCCCCTCCCTGTTTTTATATTATTTTTGCTTCCCTTCCCTTATGTTCATTTGTTCTGTATCTTAAGTTTCTCATATGAATGAAGTCATATGATATTTGTCTTTCTCTGACTAATTTAGCTTAACATAATACCCTCCAGTTCTATCCACATAGTTGCAAATGGCAAGATCTCATTTTTTGATTGCCGAGTAATACTCCACTGTGTGTGTGTATGGTTGTGTGTGTGTATACACACATACACACACACACACACACACACACACACATTTTCTTTATCCATTCATCCGTAGATGGACATTTGGGCTCCTTCCATACTTCCATACTTTGGCTGTTGGCAATAGTGCTGCCATAAACATTGGGGTGCATATGCCCCTTTGAAACAGCACAACTGTACCCCTTGGATAAATACCTAGTAGTGCAATTGCTGGGTTGTAGGGTAGTTCTATTTTTATTTTTTGAGGAACCACCATACTGTTTTCCATAGTGGCTGCACCAGTTTGCATTCCCATCAACAGTCCAAAAGAGATCTTCTTTCTCTGCATCCTTGCCAACATCTGTTGTTGCCTACATTGTTAACCTTAGCCATTCTGACAGGTGTGAGGTGATATCTCATTGTGGTTTTAATTTGTGTTTCCCTGATGATGAGTGATTTGAGCATTTTTTCATGTGTCCTTTCACCATCTGGATGTCTTCTTTGGGGAAGCATCTATTCATGTCTTTTGCCCATTTCTTTAGTGCATGATTTGTTTTCTGGGTGTTGAGTTTGATAAGTTCTTTATAGATTTCAGATACCAACCCTTATCTGATGTGTCATTTACAAATATCTTCTCCCATTCCATTGGTTGCCTTTTAGTTTTGCTAACTGTTTCCTTCACTGTGCAGAAGCTTTTTTTCTTTTGATGAGGTCCCAATAGTTCATTTTTGCTTTTGTTTTCCCTGACTCTGGAGACATGTTGAGTAAGAAGTTGCTGCAGCCGAGGCCAAAGAGGTTTTTGCCTGCTTTCTCCTCTAGGATTTTGATGGCTTCCTGTCTTATGTTTAGGTCTTTCATCCATTTTGAGTTTACTTTTGTGTATGGTCTAAGAAAGTGATCCAAGTTCATTTTTCTGCATGTTGCTGTCCAGTTTTCCCAGCACCATTTGCTGAAAAGACTGCCTTTATTCCATTGGATATTCTCTCCTGCCTTGTCAAAGATTAGTTGGCCATACATTTGTGGGTCTATTTCTGGGTTCTCTACTCTGTTCCATTGATCTCATGTATCTATAATTTTTTAAATGCTTATTCATTTTTGAGAGACAGAGAGACAGAGCATGAGTGGGGGAGGGGCAGAGACAGGGGGAGACACAGAATCCTAAGCAGGCTCTAGGCTCTGAGCTGTCAGCACAGAGCCCGATGCAGGGCTCAAATCCATGAACCATGAGATCATGACCTGAGCCCAAGTCAGGCGATTAACTGATTGAGCCACCCAGGTGCCCCTCATTTATTTTTAATAGTGAATAATATTCTATATTCACTATTGTGAATAAGTGTATAAGTTTACTTATACATTTACCCACTGAAGAACATTTTGGTTGCTTTCAAGTTTTAGTAATTATGAATAAAGCTATTACAAAAACACTTGTGAAAAGATTTTTGTGTGGAGAGAGTTTTCAAATCCTTTACGTAAAAACCAGGGAGTGTGATTACTGGGTTGTATGGCTAGAGTATGTTAAGGAACTGCCAGTGTATTTCAAAGATGTATTATTTTGTATTCCCACAACCAACTAATGCCAATATTTTCTCTGTTGTCAGTATTCTGGATTTTGGCCATTCTCATAGTTGTGTAGTGGTTATCTTATTGTTTTCTTATTGCTGAGTTTTGTCCAAGTACTCTTGTGTAATTAAATAATTGTGGATTTTGTAGTATACTTTTGTGTATACTAATTGTCTGTGGTGTCTTCTACAAAAGTATAATTTCCTCTTTATTACTCCTGCTTTTACAACTATGTAGATGAAAAGAAAATTAACAAGGATGAGATAAGAATAAGATGCACACTCTATCAGATCAAACAGTCTACCCAAAGCATTTATGGACTTTCACCAGGAACATATTAGTAAACACTATCAGGCACTCTGGCTACTGCTACTACTATTAATGACAATAATGATAGCTGATGCTATTGATTAAAGTTACTTTTTGCCAGGCAACATTCCACATGCTTCTTAATTACACTTAGCCCTAGTAAGTGAATATTAGTATATCTAGTTTTTACAGACACTTAGATATTGTTAAATTTCTTTCCCGAGATCACATATATAGTAAACAGAGAAGCTAGTATTCGAGTACAGGTTTATCTAATCTCAAACAAATTCACATTTTCCCTGCGCTACACTGCTTAGTCAAATAACACCCCCCCCCCATGTAGAGATTATGCATGCCACACGGGTGGGGAGAAGAGTTTGTAGAGGCTACATCCTCCCAACTCTAATTGTTCAGAGAGCCATTTGAAAGAAGTACAGAGTGTTTTTTGGTTTGTTTTTTCTCAAATCAACTCCTAAGTTTCCTGTTATCACCAATTACTTACACCTCAGCTTCTCTCTCTCCATTCCCAAACTTCTACCTTATTATTCACTCTGTTTAAGTATTCCACCCAGGCCTTGCTTTCATATTCCCTTCAGCATCTATGATAGAAGTAGCAATATTCCAGTAGCAGGATTCAGATAAACATTTAGTCTGATCAGGTGACAGAATGTGTCCACCCAATGCATGTGTCCACCCAATGCATGGCATAATGCCATTCTGAAAGGGGGCAGGCCGCTGGATTTACCATTCCTCCTCCTTTATCATCAAGTGAATGCTCAGGTGACAACTTACCAGATGAAGGCACAGAACTCTCCAGAACTTTGGAAGCACCCCCAACCATATATTGTTCTTACATCCTGTTTTCCTTACTCTGAGGACAATCTCAGCTTTTATGATAATTTGAACTTATATTTTATTTCTAATTTTCCACTCATTTTTTTTAAAGTTTATTTATTTTGAAAGAGAGCAGGGGAGAGGCAGAGAGAGAATCCCAAACAGGCTACATGCTAGAGCCCAAATCGGGGCTCTAACTCACAAACTGTGAGATTATGACATGAACAAAAATCAAGAGTCAGACAATTAACCAAATGAGCCACCCAGGCACTCCTCTAATTTCCTACTTATAAATGAACCCTTAAAATTAATGCTTTACTTTTGCTTGTTTTTGAACCATATGTTAATGGAACATACTATGTGCATTCCTATGTAACATTTCTTTTGTTCAATATTTCATTTGAGATCTTCATTTGTGTTATTCTACTTACCTTTGGTTTATTTTTATAAATTGTTTTTATTTATCTATTATACTATTAACTGGTATTCAAATTGGATCCAATTGGTTTTTTTGGGTTTTGTTTCCTAATTTTTAACAATGAAGTTATTAACAATCTTGAATGTATATTCCTCTGCAAATAGATTAGTTTCTAAAAGGCAGGATTTCTCAACATCAGCACTATTGACTTTGGGACTGGGTAATTTTTTGTTGGGCCTGGGAGCTGCCCAGGGCAGTATAGTATATTTAGCAATATCCCTGGCCTCCACTCTAGATTCCAGTAGTACAGTCCCTTCCACTCGTGACAACCAAAACTATCATCAGGGTATTATGGTTATCATTAATTTTGCTGACCAGATATTTCAGAATCATCATCATTTAGACACATGGGCCAACCGTACTTGCTTGACCCCATGTGGTTGAGTGAGGCATGTGGCTAGTTATGACCATGAGTGGTAAGAACCACAAATGTGTCTCTTCTGGTGAAAATACTTAATTGCCAGGTATTAAGGCAGGACCTTCCCCTGCCCTACTTCTTACTTCCTCTAGCTCAGTGCCCAGTAACATTTAAAATGGTAGCTGATCTGTCTGCTTAGATTGCTGAAAGACTACTAGAAACAGAACATTCCTACCAACATTCAGTAGGCATTTATGATGCAGGAGAAAAATATCTTTGCTTTAATCTTGGGATTTAAAGGATTGCTTACTATAGAATCTGTTACAGAATGTGTTATAGAAACTGGATCCTAGAATTAGGGTACTATCATCATCATCATCATCATCATAAACTAAAATATGTGACTGGCTACAGAGAGAAATCTAATATTGAGAGTTGGACACATGACAATCCATAAAATGTACAGGCAAAATACTAGGTAATAATTCTGCCCATGATTTGAAAAACAGATAATATAGCTAATATATTCGTAGCTTTAGAGATTGATGTTAAAAATCAGAATGGTAATAATATGTATGGATTGGCTTCTTTTTGGTTGCACTTAATATGGTTGCTTTAAGAAAAAAAATCTATTCACAAGAAGGAATTAAAGGAAATATAAAAAGTTCAGGAATTTATGGTTATGAAGAACTGGGCATTGCAACTTATTAATAATCCTAAACAGTAAAAGATAAAAATGTAAAATTCTATGAGCAAGAAAGTTCAGTTAGAACTCACATAATGGCAAATGTCAAATTTAGGGTAAATCCAGGCAAAAAACAGTTTAAAGGGCTGAATGAGTTGAGATGCCCATGGAACCTTAACAGTTAAACAAAGTTTTTCAGGGTAAGGAGACTTGTGTCACCAAGCTGATAGGCTCAGCCTATCCACATTAAATCCAAAGCCATAGAAACATCTAGATCTATGCATATGGCTAATAACACATGGAACTCAAGATCACATAGGTCGGAAGCTACGTTTTTTTAAACTAAGCTTTGAAGAGTCCTGAACTAAAAATATTTTTGACTATATGATATTTACAGAACATCTTAGGAACTTAAATCCTTTACCAACAGGAAACATTTCCCCAATCCTTGGTCCTACCCGCCCTGGAGGACTTATTCACCAAGTATACTTTATTTTTTTTTTAATTTTTTTTTCAACGTTTATTTATTTTTGGGACAGAGAGACACAGAGCATGAACTGGGGAGGGGCAGAGAGAGAGGGAGACACAGAATCGGAAGCAGGCTCCGGGCTCTGGGCCATCAGCCCAGAGCCCGACGCGGGGCTCGAACTCACGGACTCACGGACCGCGAGATCGTGACCTGGCTGAAGTCGGACGCTTAACCGACTGCACCACCCAGGCGCCCCAGCACCAAGTATACTTTAGAAGTGGCCGAGGAGGAGGATGAAAATGCATGTTAGGAAACAATTCTCCATGGATTTCTCATGTTTCTGTCTTGCTAGCAGAGGCATTAACTGGTTTCGTTTTGAACTATCTATGCAAAGATGTTTGTATAGTGAGCAGCTTTGGGAAATAGAAATAATGTCTATTCAGGCAAAAGTCCAGTTTACTGGAACAGTTTACTGTCCAGTATAATGAAAATAATGTATCCCTCCGAATCAGGTACTCTTACTGTTCATTTTGAATACATGAGTTCCCTAAGTGCATGATTTTTTTTTCTATAATGCTGCCCACTGTGTGTTCAGGGATCATCTGGCCCTTTGTACATCACCCGGAGGGAACTGGGGCTCAGGAGACAGGGATAAGAAAATGCTGACATTCTGACTAGTGCTATTGCTATGAATAATAAAAATTTTGTCTTCATCCCAAGAGTCTCATGTTTTTTGCCAATACATGTGAAACTATGGCAGGCTAACTTGGTAAGTTGCAAGCATGGTAGAATATCAGGTCTCAGGCTTTTCAGTTTTTGATAGGCAAGACCCCAGTTGATAATGTCAAGGTTACACACACACACACACACACGCCCGCACTATACATATATGTGTGTGTGGATGTGTGTAAGGGTATATAGAATCAAATTCAGATCTTATGAGGTTATTCCTAACCACTAATCTCAAGGTAGGGGATTCTTTACAATGTCTGCTCAACAAGATATTAGAATTGCTAAAGACTAATGAATTGTGCTTATGTTCCTTATTCCCTGACTTTTCTAAATAGCAGAAAATAGCAGTGTTTGTTGTCATATTTATGCAGTTTATAGTTCCTGTTCTATTATATTTTCTAATGTTATTCTTTCATATTTCTGTTCTATCTTAATTACTGTAATTTTATTGTAAGTTTTCTAACTACTAAATTCTCCCATTTTTTCTCTTTCAAAAATCTTGATAGTAGTAGCCCTTTCTACTTCTGTAAAAATGCTAGCATTCAGGACGTCAATTTAAATATATACATATACACACACATAACCCAACTGTTGGAATTTTTTACTGGGATTGCTTTGTATCTAGAGATTAATGTGAGGAGAACTGGCTTCTTTCTACAATTGAGTTTTCCAGTTGAGAAACACTGTATATTATTTCATTCATTTAGATCTTCTCGAATGATCTTCAACAGTTTTACATGTGGTACCATAAAATTCTTGTGTATATTTGTTTAGATTTATTCCTAGGTATTTTAATTTGATGCTATTGGAAATTACACACAGATTATTTCCATTTCTGTTTGTTCCTTTTATATAGAAACACAATCTCTTTTATTTTTTTTTAATTTTTTTTTCAACTTTTTTTATTTATTTTTGGGATAGAGAGAGACAGAGCATGAACGGGGGAGGGGCAGAGAGAGAGGGAGACACAGAATCGGAAACAGGTTCCAGGCTCTGAGCCATCAGCCCAGAGCCTGACGCGCGGCTGGAACTCACGGACCGCGAGATCATGACCTGGCTGAAGTCGGACGCTTAACCAACTGCGCCACCCAGGCGCCCCACACAATCTCTTTTAAAACATATTGATTTAATATGCTTTGCAAACTTTCTTACTAAAAACAATATTTAACAAAAAAAATCCTTTAGATATTTTTCCATATATACCACATAATATGTAAATAATGATTCATTTTTCTAATTCCTTTATGTTTATTTCTTTTTGACAACCTATTGTACTTGTTAGTGACTCAAAATGGTTAATTAGTAAATGTCTATAGTTACAATAGCAATCCACTTTACACTGTTCCTTTTCTCAAACATTTCACCTTTAAGTCAGATAGTTGTAGATTTTTATAACGCTCGATTATTGTATTCTAATCACAGAAGAGATAGATGTCTTTAGGTTCGTATGAATAAGGCATAATTTAAAATTTTTTTTCAACGTTTATTTATTTTTGGGACAGAGAGAGACAGAGCATGAACGGGGGAGGGGCAGAGAGAGAGGGAGACACAGAATCGGAAACAGGCTCCCGGCTCCGAGCCATCAGCCCAGAGCCTGACGCGGGGCTCGAACTCCGGGACCGCGAGATCGTGACCTGGCTGAAGTCAGACGCTTAACCAACTGCACCACCCAGGCGCCCCGAATAAGGCATAATTTAACTAATTTGGTTAAATTAATTAAAATTATATAGGAATATTTATTGGCTATAGCTGTATCTTGAAAACTACCTCTGATAAAACTTTCTATGATGATGGCAATGTTCCACACTGTGCTATCTATGCTGAGCTCTTGAAATGTGGCTTGTGGAACCTATTTTTAAAGGAGAACCTATTTTTAAGTTTCTTTAAGTTTAATTAATTTAAGTTCCACATGTGGCTATTGGCTTTTATGCAGTGGACATCACATCTTTATAGAAATCATCTTTGTCAAAAAGAGGCCATATCTAGTGCAAACCTGCTGCCAAAATTTAAAAGAACCCAGAGTGAAAAGAAAACATCAGGATACGTTTCAAAATCTCTCCACTCTCCTCACCTAACCCCCCCCTCCAATTTTTGATCACTGCAAAACAGGAGGGAGAGGTCTATTATTACCCTTAATAGAATGAGACATGGTTTTATTTCCAGAGCCAAAGACCCCAAACTGCTTTTCTTCTTAGTAATATTTAGGTACCCATGCCTCTACTCGATATGAAATATTTCTATCCTCTCACACATTCCATCAGGAAAAACTTGCACATTTTCAGATGACAACTAAGAAATCTGATAAGCCAATATGTTCAAGAGTATCAACAGTTACTGGGACATAAAAGGATATCACTCCAGATTTATTTACATTGCTTGGAACACCTCTCCCCGCAAAATATCATCTTTTAACAAATAAGAATGGATTTCAGAAGGTCTTCAGGGAAGGGAAATTTGTTTATAAAAAGCTAATCATTTAAGATGCTTTAAGCCCTAACAAGTGAGGCCACGGCAACCCTGACTTTGAAGATCGGAAAAGTCAAATTAAGCACCTAGCTTGTACTGCTGTAATGAAATACCACAGACTAGATGGCTTAAACAACAAACAAGTATCTCATGGTTCTGGAGGCTAGACATCTGAGGTCTAGGGGCCAGCACGGTAGGGCTCTTCCTGATTATATCTCCATAAGACCCTTCCCTGGTTCTCTGGTTCAGCCATGTAGTGAGATCTCCTGTCTCTATCTCCTTTGCTTTTGTTTTGTTTTGTTTTTTTAATTTTTTTAAATGTTTATTTATTTTGTGTGAGAGAGAGAGACAGAGTGAAAGTGGGGGTGGGGCACAGAGAGGGAGACACAGTCCAAAGCAGGCTCAGGCTCTGAACTGTCAGCACAGAGACAGACACAGGGCTCGAACCCATGAACCGTGAGATCATGACCTGAGCTGAAGTCTGCCACTCAATCAGCTGAGCCACCCAGGAGCCCTCTTTCTCCTTTTTTAAGGGTACGAATCCATCATCCATTATGACCTCATCTAAATCTAATTAGCTCTCAAATGCTATCACATTGGTGATAAGGGCTGCAATATACGAATTCTGGGATACATACAAACATTCAGTTCATAGTGGGCATAAACCATATATTAAGAAAGGACCTGAGGGATGGAAGAAGACAAAAAGAATGGGGGGAAAAATTATATGTGTTTACCAATATCTCAAATTCAATGCACTGCACTACACACTGAATTGTACTTAAAAAGAGGAATATAGTGGAATAACAACAAAAGTAAGCCTCGGGCAGATACTTATGACTGAACATTCGCTCCTGACTCTCTAGTATGGTTTCTAGTGTCTCTTGATTCTCTACATATTTGATCCCCATTAATGTTTCATTCATTTATTAATTAATGCCTTCTACTTTAACAACATCAAATTAATGGGACATATCTTATTCTTGTTAAAATCCTTTTTATTAAAATTTGATTTACTATCTTGCTGTTTTCTGCCACCTGCTATGGTAGAAAGGGAAAACTGCACTGTCCATCAAATTAAGTATGAAAATAGTGCTCTAAAAAAATTACATGGGTTCTTGGCATTTAGCATATTTGACAGGAGCATATATAAACCACTCAATCCAGTCAAACTTTCTTTGAAAGGCTGAGGGATGTAAGGACTATAATAATTTGATTTGATTATTCAATCTTCTTTTTTAGTTTCCCTCGCCACACCCATCTGTTGTGAGATACTAAACTTTTATGTGAGGTGAGAAGAGATTTATGGTGATACCAAGTATAGCTTGACTTCAGAAAAATAAGAAAAAAATATGGAAGCTATTTCTGTTGAAATAGTTATTAATTTTTATAAGTTAGTTGAAAAATAAAAATGAGAAGTCAAGATATGGTATACATTTTAACCTATTTTTAGCAGTATTCCTATTTCCATACTTGGAATGGTACTGTTACTGCCTGAAAGTTTGAAGGACACATATAGTACACTATATGCCCTTGAAATATTGTGACTACACCTTGAATCCTAGATATCTTTCATAACTTCGGTGGGTTATTTGTTAAAAATCAATGTTCTCATTCCCTTCATAAATTAGGTAAAAATCATAACAGTAGAGAGTTGGGAAGGGAGAGAGATGAGAAGCCGAGAGTGGGGAGGGTGAAATAAGGCGTTTGACCTCTCAAAAGAAGTATAGAAAGGAAAATGGGCGTTCACTGACACCAAAGTAACAGCCAGGCCTCCACCAACCACTTCACATTATATTTCCTATGCAAAAGTCCGACAAACCTAGACAATCTAATGGAAGAGAGACTGTTAATAACAGTTCATTGGCAGATGTGGAATATCACAAGTAAAGATACAGATGTATCATATCTGTGATACAGATGCCTTGTACTCAGATGCTGTCTTATTCCAAAAATACTTTTTTGATAAAAAACAAATCTAGGGGCGCCTGGGTGGCTCAGTCGGTTGAGCGTCTGGCTTCAGCCTCTGTCATCACCTTGCCGTTCCCGAGTTCGAGTCCCACATTGGATTCCGGGCTGACAGCTCAGAGTCTGGAGCCTGTTTCAGATTCTGTGTCTCCCTCTCTCTCTGCTCCTCCACTGCTCGTGCTCTGTCTCTCTCTCTCAATAATAAATAAACATTAACAAATTTTTAATAAAAAATAAATAAATTTAATGATGATGACCCTCCTCTCCCCAAAAATCATCAAATACACAGATATTCTTCAGTGGGGATTAAATGGTGGCAACAACATCAGAAATTTCAGTGTGGTATTAGAAAAGAATAACTTGGACAGGTCAAGAGTCTTCTTGGCTCTAGTTTAATTCACTTTGTTTTGGAGGATGATGATGCTCAGTTTATCAACGCCTTTGAACAAGGAAAGAAAAAAGAAACAATGTCTTAAATGAATTCATTAGATGAGAAATCATCTTTAATGTTATTGAAGGAAAAACAATCAAAGCCTAACCTATCATTGCAGTATATGCCATGGAACATAACCACCCACAGCTGCCAGCAGGCAGCTACATGTGTGAAGGATGTAGTGGTTGTAATGGCTAGCGCTCCTGTGGCTGCACATAATAGAACATCTGATGAAAGAAACTTAACTATGACAATGAATATATAATAACAGCTGGCATTTATTGACCACTTTGTATATAATGAGCATTTTTCTTAGCAATTTCTCTTTTATTTTACTCATCCTCAAAATAACTCTCAGGTTGCGATATTTTTATTATCCAATGTTTACAGATGAGAAAACTGAGGCCAAGAAGAAGACTAGATTATAAATCCACAGACCAGAAAACCTCCACAGAATCAGAAGTGCACAGGTAGATAGCCAATGACTGACTAATTGGGTAATTAAATGATTTCAAGGCAATTAATCAGCTTCTCTGTGATTTTTCTTGGATTTCCTCATGTAGTAACAAGATGGCTTCTCCATCTCTAAGGGGATTTCACTTCCCAAATCAACTCTCAGGGACACAAAGGCAAGATAAAGCCTACAGAACTCACATCAGCATTTTGGATAGTAACCTAGGGCGAAGTTTGCCCACTACAAGATGCTAGCCTGACAAAACATGAAACTTAGTAGTACTCAAGAATGGTTTTAGTCCGTTTTATTAGGACTCTCTCTGTTGATCATTCTACAGTATTTTTTCTTCTTAGGCAAACAACATTTTTTTTTTTTAAATAAAATAGGACAAGGCAAATATGAGGTTAGATGAAGAACATAATGTCACTAAGAAGTTTTAGGCAGACAGCTCTGATGAGAGTAACAAATACTCTGACAGGTGAATTCTAATTTTTATGGGATAAAATAAAACTCATAGACTGAGAAGTTTAATGAAATTGGGGCTCAGATGCAGCTTAGGTCAGGATTATCAAGCAGAAGAAATGAAACAACCTCAAAAGATATTTCTAGAAGTTGTCTGGTAAAAAGGTCCTAGCCTATGTCATTAAGATTTATTGCTGACTCTCAATGCCTCCTCCAAATTATAAAAATTCCCTCCCTCAAATAAAGCATCCTGTTATGTTACAAGAACACAAAGTTTGTTGATTTCCCAGGGCATGAAAAACACCACAGAGACAATTCTGAAATGGTGTCATGTTAGGGGAAATGGTGTATACTTTTACTTGCTTACGTGTTGGGCTGAGAATTTCTTCAAGGAAAATTACATAAGAAGGAGAGTCTGAGGACTTGTTGGTTTCTTCAGCTGAGGGTGTCCTCAAGTGAGGAAAGGTTTTAAGGGAAGAAAATTTAGGCAAGTCAAAAGCATCCTGTGACTGTTATTACATAATTTACAATCACTCTTCTTTAGTATAAATATACCAGTATTTGTGAAGTAAAGTTTCAGAATGGCCGCCCAGATGGTGACTTAGGAGAATTCTTTCACACACTAAGATTAAATAATCTTTACATTGAGGAATGATTACAAGTGATAAAAAAAAAAAAAAAAAGATATCCATTTTTCAAAAGCCAGTGTAACTCTGATTCCAAAAGCTGAAACATAAAGCATTACAATACTATAGAAAAAAGTTCTTTCTGAATATATATTAAAAATATGTATTACAGGGGTGCTTGGGTGACTCGGTTAAATATCTGCTCTTGATTTTGGTTCAGGTCATGATCTCATTACTCGTGGGTTCTGTCTCCCTCCCTCTCTGCCCCTACCCTGCTCATGCTCTCACTCAAAATAAATAGTGAAAAAAAAGAAAATATGTATTAGGAAAACAGTTCTTTCCCATCAGAATGCCACACAATCACATGTTTATTTTTCTGTTTCTAAATTCCAATGAAATGATGAAAGTATCCAGATAAAAATAAATGCAGAGCATTATTATAAGAGCAAGGAAAAAAAAAAAACTTAGATGTTCAGAAGCACTGAGGTATTAAATATAGAAAGGGATAGAAAAAAATTGAAAGGTACACTATTAACTTCCAAATATAGTCTTTCCTGAACCTTCACTGCTTTGAAGAATTCTGGCTTGTTCTAACTGCTACCCTTGCCTTCTTCTTCTTACCTATTATTATTTTTGAAACTGACCAAAAATGTTTAGGGAAGATAACTGGGAAGAAGGTAGGAAAATTAAGTAAATGTTTCTGAGAAATGAAATGCAACTATTCACAGAAGGAAAAATAATTTTTTTTTTAAGGAAAAAGAGAAGAGGATTGGAATATTTTGGTTAGGGTAGGGATAGGTTGCTGGCTGGTGGTAAAATTTGATTTGTTTGGATTTTTTTCTTCTAGCACTGAGCACATTCTCAATTTTTTTTTTCGTTTTTCCTAAAATTTGTTTTATTTTCTGTAGAATCAGCTCTTTTGAAAACAAAGGTAAACTAGAAGGACTATGAAATCTCTAGGACAGCTATGCTAGAGGAAAAAAAAAAAAAAACCAACAAGAAAAGGATAAGAGGTACTGACTAATCTGTACTAGCTACTTTGCTTGACATATATACATATGTACTTATTACTTTTTATTTTTTACAAAAGCACTGTAAAATAGCTATGTATTTTTAAATTGATTGTAGTTCAACACACATGCAGTAAAATGTGTAAGTCATGAGTGTATGCAAAATGAAAAATCCATGTAACCATTTTCTAGATCAAAGAACACAATAGAACCAGCATCCTAGACAACTTCACATTCCTATCGTGGACTTATAACAATGAATATGTAATTGTAGTTGATTTCACAGGTAAGAAATAAGAGAATCAGAAATAATCCAGGGTCACAAATTTATTAAATAAGATATCTAAAGATGAGTGAGCACTGTAGTCAAATTTCTTGACTTTTGTAATCTGGCCAATGGCTACCCCTCCTCAAACCTTATTTGCCCCAAAATTTTTTGTTTCCCAAAACATCAGTGAAAACCTTAACTACGGTTTTTCTAAGTTTCTTTCTGCCTGGAGTGTACTGAGGTATTTCTGTGGTTCATTCACTCTGCTTATGCAGGTCTTTGATCAATCCTTGCCTCCTCAGAGAACACTGTATATAAAACTGCATAATCTGCTTAGTTGCTTATTTTTTCTTGAGAACTGAACATTTGAATATTATAAAATGGTAACTATGGAAATTAGATTCCTCTCTTCCCTAGTGTGCTTTATTTTTTATTTTATTTTTTATTCTTTTGATTGTTGAAGGCAGTAGTGGTCCATCTGTTTAGTGATGTTCCCCAACTATTTTTGCAAAAACTATGTTTATTTTCATCTGTGGTCACTTGTCTCTTTCATTCAGCTTCTATTCAGTTAGTGTTGTTGTGGTTTTACAATGTTACATTTTTATAGTGTTTGATTTGAACCAGAAACTAAAATAAAAAATAAAACCAAAAAAACCCCACCAATTTTGGAGATATTCTTTATTAAGAAAGTTCTTCTCTATTCATAGCCTTATTTTACCTTGAACAAATGCTGAGTTTTGTCAAATGCTTTTTTCTCATCCATTGATGTGATCATATGATTTAGCCTGTTACTGTAATGGATTACATAAATTCATTTTTAAATGTTGAATCAGACTTACAAATCTGGAATAAATTCGAATAGTAATTGGGAATTTTTCTCTTTCTACATTCTTGGATTTGATTTGCAAAGTTTGCTGAGAATTCTGCATATACATTTAGAGGAAATACTGGTCTGT
Source organism: Herpailurus yagouaroundi (assembly GCF_014898765.1). Classification (NCBI taxonomy): domain Eukaryota; kingdom Metazoa; phylum Chordata; class Mammalia; order Carnivora; family Felidae; genus Herpailurus; species Herpailurus yagouaroundi. The sequence goes on from NW_024412395.1 coordinate 13,762,067, forward strand.
TACAGTTTTCCTATCATTTCTTTATCAGATTTTATGACAATATTAGCCTCATAGAATGAGGCAGGAGATATCCCATCTGCTTATGTTTTTTTTTAAAGATATTACAGGAAATTGGAATAATTTCTTCCTGAAAACATTCAGTAGCATTTACCCTCTGGGCCTAGTCCTTTTAATTTTGGAAAACTATTGATTGTTGTTAAAATTTTATAATAGTTGTGAACTTTTTCAGATTATTTATTTCTCCTTGTTTAGTTTTTGATAGGTTGTATCTGTCAAGAAATTAGTCCAATTCATATAATTGTTCATAACATTACTTTATTTTCCTCTAATGTCTATGGGCTCAGTAGTGAGTTTTCTTTCATTTCTCATTCGATATGTGATGATTAACATCATGAGTCAACTTGACTTGACCACTGGATGACCAGACATTTGGCCAAACATTATTCTGGGTGCGTCTATAAGAGTGTTTCTGGATGTGGTTGACATTTGAATCAGCTGACTGAGTAAGGCAGACTAGACTGCCTTCCTTAAAGTGAAGGGGCCTCATCCAATCAACTGGAATCCCAAAGAGAACAAAGAAGACTAAGTAAGAGATAACTGCTGTCTGGCTGCTTTGAGCTAGAATGTTGGTCTTCCTGTCTTTGGACCCAAACTGGTATCGAGCCTCCCAGCTTTTGGACTAGAACTTACATCACTGGTTTCCTGGTTATTAGGATGTTGCAAACTTTGAGTCTGGAGTTCTCACGTGTCCAGAAAGAGAGCGGATGCAGAACTGAATACGAGAGGGGCTAATGTCTGGGAGGAGACAAGAGGCCCTGAGAGGGCTTTTGTCTCTGTATTTTTTGAGCTCTCAAGGTTTTCCATATGTGGTGAATGTGCAGAAGAAAAAAATAAGATAGTGACCATTAATTTGTGCGTGTGAGAAGCAAAGTGTTTGTGGGGTGAGTGGCATTAGAAATTAAGATTAAAGCACAATGATATATTGGAGCCAGATTCCAGATGGACAGTATTTCTCTGTGGGCAATACAGCCAAGTAGCCGTTATCGCCAAAGTGTAAGATTGCTGGAGCCTTGCCTCAAGCCTAACAAGGCACCCTTTTCACTAGCTAAGCTTGGGTGCTTTTGCCTTGTAGCAGCTTTCCTCCTCTAAATGTTTTTGGACATTTTGGTCCCAAGGAGGCGGTTTCCTGCCCTAGGCCTTGTTTTACTTAGTGACTAACCTTGGGCTCTTCCTGCAGGTGGTGGCTTTCCACCTCTATGCTTTGTCTTACTTAATAACTGGCCTTGGGTGCTTTCGCCCTGTGGCAGCTTTCAACCCTAAGCCTTGTGAACCCATTGGTGCAAGCACACAGAATTCTTAAACTTATTTCCCACATTAGGACTCTTTGATTTTGTGTCTTCTCTCTTATTTTTTTTCTTGGTTCTCTGGCTAAAGGTATATCAAGTTTATTGATCTTTTCAAAGATCCATGTTTTGATTTTATTGATTTTTTTTCAACGTTTATTTATTTTGGGGACAGAGAGAGACAGAGCATGAACGGGGGAGGGGCAGAGAGAGAGGGAGACACAGAATCGGAAACAGGCTCCAGGCTCTGAGCCATCAGCCCAGAGCCTGACGCGGGGCTCGAACTCACGGACCGCGAGATCGTGACCTGGCTGAAGTCGGACGCTTAACTGACTGCGCCACCCAGGCGCCCCAGATTTTATTGATTTTTATCATTTTCCTCTTTTCAACTTAGTTGATTTTACTCTTACTGATTTTATTCTGACTGCTTTAAGCTAAGTTACTGTTTTATTTTCTAAGGTGGAAGCTTAGATTATTGATTTCAGACATTTATTCTTTTCTATTATATGTGTTCAATGTTATCATTTCCCCACATCTTGCTACTTCACTGGTCACTGCCTAAGAAACAAAAGAAATGAAGTTGGCAAGTGACTTTTCATCCTCAAGCATTACACAGCTGTCCCAATTTGCTAAAAACTTTCTGCTAATATTATAATGTTGCCTTCATGTTCCTCACTTTGATATTTAAAGGATGTTCAATACATTGTTTGAATATGACTGCCTTGCATTTGAACAGAGCCAACAACACCACAGTCCAGCCAGTTGAATGCTCTTTGGGCTACAGCCGTGGCTAAGTGTGATCCCAGAAGGCATGGTGAGTTATACAATCTAGCAAAACACATTTGGCAGATGGAGGAAGCATCTGAGAATAAGACCATGACTACTGCAGGGATTGTGGAATCTTATTGTTTTGTTTTATCCTGCCATGTGTTATATGTATGATGATTTATATTTCAGTGTATTGGATACTTTCCATTTATTCAAGAAATATGTCACATGTTAAAACCTTGAAAATAAAGTTTTTATAATGTTAACAAAAAAAAGCACTACTTTCTCTGTATCCCACAAACTTTGGTAAGATATAGTTTTTATTATAACAGCTCAAAAATTATTTATTAAGATTGTCTCTTGGACCTATGTGTTACTAATAATTGACTTTTTCCATCTCCAAGTATTTTTGTGAATTTCCAGCTATTTTTCTTTTTTTTTATTTCTAATTTAATTTCCTTGTGGTTTGAGAGTACACATTGTATACATTCTATTATTTTAAATGTGTTAAGGTATGTTTTCTGACCCAGAATATGGTCTGTCTTGATAAATGTTCCATGGGAACTTGAGAAGCTGTATTCTGCTGTTGTCCGCTGAAGTATTCTATAAATGCCAATTAGATCCAGTTGACTGATGGTCAGTTGAATTCAACTGTGTCCTTGCTGGTTTTCTGCCTGACGGGTCTGTCCATTATTAGAAGGGTGTTGAAGGGACGCCTGGGTGGCTCAGTCGGTTGAGCGTCCGACTTTGGCTCAGGTCACGATCTCTCGGTCCGTGAGTTCTAGCTCCACATCGGGCTCTGTGCCGACCACTCAGAGCCTGGATCCTGTTTCGGATTCTGTGTCTCCCTCTCTCTCTGACCCTCCCCCGTTCATTCTCTGTCTCTCTCTGTCTCAAAAATAAATAAACGTTAAAAAAAAATTTTAAAAGAAAAAAAAAGAAGGGTGTTGAAGTCTTCACCTAAAATAGTTGTCCTCTTCTAGTTCTATTAGTTTTTATTCCACATATTTTCATTCTCTGCTATTATGCACATACACATTAAGAATTGTTGTTTGTCTTCTTGAAGAACTAACCCCTTTATCATTTTTGTAATGCCCCTCCCTTCTCTGATGATTTCCTGGCTTTGTAATCTGCTTTGTCTGAAATTAATATAATTAACTTCACCTTTCTTTTGATCAGTATTAGGAAGGTAAATCATTCTCCATCTCTTTTAACCTAGCTGAGTTCTTATATTTAAAGTGTATTTCTGGGGCGCCTGGGTGGCGCAGTCGGTTAAGCGTCCGACTTCAGCCAGGTCACGATCTTGCGGTCCGGAAGTTCTAGCCCCGCGTCAGGCTCTGGGCTGATGGCTCAGAGCCTGGAGCCTGTTTCCGATTCTGTGTCTCCCTCTCTCTCTCTCTGCCCCTCCCCCATTCATGCTCTGTCTCTCTCTGTCCCCAAAATAAATAAACGTTGAAAAAAAATTTTTAAGTGTATTTCTTTTTCTTTTTTTTTTTTTTTTTGGATGATAGGTGGGTCTTATTTTTTATTTTCTGACAATCTCTATATTTTATTTTACTTTTAAATTTTATTTATTTTTTAGAGAGAGAAAGAGAGAGAGAGAGAAATAGAGACAGTGAGAGAGAGAGAGCACAAGCAGAGGAGGGGCACAGAGAGAAAGAGAGGGAGACACAGAAACTGAAGCAGGCTCCAGCCTCTAAGCTATCAGCGTAGAGCCCAAGGCAGAGCTCAAACCTACAAACCATGAGATTATGACCTCAGCCAAGTTGGATGCTTAAATTATTGATAGATATGGCTTAATATCTACTATGATTGTAACTACTAATTGCAATATTTTTTCTTGTCCTTTCTTTACCTGCTTTCTAAGAATTTTAAATAAACATTTTACATGATTCCATTTCCCTTTTATCATTTTAATTGCATGTATTTTTAATTATATATTTTAATTATATATATATGTTAGTTGTCATCCTAGAGTATGCACAATGCACACTTGACTGCTGGTGATGAAGTTCAGGCGAGACCATGAACACTAAGGGTCAGCAAGATTAAAAGACAGAACGGAAAGCTGTATATGATGTAGAATAAGGGGGGAAAGAATGAAATCCATAAAGGAAACCCACAAGGACAACTTGAAACCTGAATCTGATTTCACCTGATTACACTGATCAGCACTGGAGAAGCTGCAACCTTTCATCATGGAGCTGCACATGTGCCTGGCCCAAGACTAGAAGGAGGAGGTCCTGTGGGATTTGAAGGCCTGCAGGCCGGGTTGCCACCCTGCAGAAGCAAGATGAGCCAGAAGATCAGCAACACGTGTGAGCTACAATAGTCCCTATACTTTAGACCAACCTCCAGAGCTGTTTGCCTTTTACCTGCCATATCACACACATATTTCTCTTGGGGTCAACTGTGAAGTGGGACTATAAAGAAAAGTAATCCTGGGAAATGTACTTTCTGTACAGCAAGGGCAGATGTGTACAAAACTATAAAATATGGCCTTCCAAAATACAAATGGAAAAATAACTGTGTGAACTAACACATGAAGAGTGAAATAAATAACACAGATAATAATTCTTACAGCTGTGGAGGGAAGGAAAGTTTCTTTAGGTTGAGGCAAAGTAAGGACAAACATAAAAATGATTTGAAATGGAAAATTAATGTTTGATACAGTTTTGATAGGGAGATGGGAGTGGAGCAGGGAAGAAGTTTCGGTTGACTAATGGGTAGGAAAGCTAATGTGAAGATGTGGACACAGGAAATAAGGTTCTGTGTAGAGGGACACAAATATACTAATTTAACTACAGTTGAAGACTCCTATGGGGGAGCAAGAGAAAATAAACCTGGAAAGGAAACATAAGGCAGTGATAACTGACTGATACAGTGAGACATTATTATTCACTAAAGTCCTTACTTTATTCAACTTCCCTAAGTTTTTACCTAGTGTCCTTTTGTTGTTGCTGTTGCTACTGTTACTGTACTACAATCTCATCTACGATCCTATATTACATTGAGTCATCAATCTTGTCTCTTTAGAGTTCTGGCTGTGACGGTTTCCCTTGTTTTTGATGAACTTGATAGTTTTCAGAAGATTTGGTCAGGTACTTTATTGGATGTTCCTCAATTGGGATAGATCTGATTTTTTTTTTTCTCATGATTATTTTGGGTTATGTTATTTGGGAGAAAGACCATAGATATCAAGTGCCATTTTCATCAACACCGTATCAAAGGGTATGTACTATTAACGTGACTCATTGCTGTTGCTGTCAACGTTGATCACCTGCAGGAAGTGTTCGTCGGTTTCCCTAATAAAGTTACTTCCTCTTCCTTTCCTATATGGTACTCTTTGGAAAGAATTCACTGTGTACACCCCACACTTAACGGGTGGGGATTTTTTTTTAATGTTTTTTTTTTAACGTTTATTTATTTTTTTTGAGACAGAGAGAGACAGAGCATGAACGGGGGAGGGGCAGAGAGAGAAGGAGACACAGAATCGGAAGCAGGCTCCAGGCTCTGAGCCATCAGCCCAGAGCCCGACTCGGGGCTCAAACTCATGGACCGTGAGGTCGTGACCTGAGCTGAAGTTGGACACTTAACCGACTGAGCCACCCAGGCGCCCCATCGGGTGGGGATTTTGATCCACCTCCTTGAAGGCAGAATATGTATATAAATTACCTATACATGTATACGTATGTATATATGTATATGTATTAATGGCTTCTTGCCTGGATAAAAAAAGGAATAAAGAAAGGAAAGTTCTTAAAACAACTGTTAACAACATAGCAACTGTGGTAACTGGAATCAGCTTATTTCAGTCATCTATCAAACTGGTGAATACTGCTCCCTGTATCATGGAAAACATGCTAAATTAATTAAAATATGGAATCTATCTTAATTTCTCAACTGCCAAAGGAAAGAAGAGACATGCTCAGAAACCTAAAATACAAAATAAAACATTAGAAATTGTGACAGCAATTCAGATAAAATGTCCTGGGAGTACATTTTAAAAGTCCTGTGAGGTTTATTTCACTGGAAAACTTGTAACATTGTGGACTTTTGCCTAGTGCTAGAATTATTTAAAAACAATTCCCATTATATTTGAAGCTCGTAATATCCCTATCCTTATGCAACTGGACTAAAATTCAGAGAGAGAGGGTCACAATAGGGGCCAGGATATTGATCTAAGAGGGCAATAATATTGATAATATATTGATCGATATATTGATCAATATTAATAATAATATTGATCTAAGAGGACAAGAACCTGAGTCATTGTGTATGGAGTATGTTGTGAAAATGTTTAATTTTTGCTGATATGGCAGCTGAGAAATAACTGACACTTTTAGAGTCAGTTCTAGTGTAAGGTAGAATGGAAACTAGATTTTAGGGGGGTGTAGAGTGAGGATAGATAGGTCAATAGATAAAAAGTGACAATAAACAGTACTTATTAAATGTATTTTAGGAGAAAAAAATAAAAATAAAGAAACAAAACAAACAAACAGTTTCAGGTTAGAAAAATTGGCCCATCCATGAAGCTGGATAATAATGAATTATCAGGCATGAAACCTCAGTGATTTTTGCTTTCCTCCTATCTCCTAATTCAGCTATTTACTTCTCCTAAGCCAATGAGATGATCAAAAGCACTGAAGCCCATGTGCCAGAAAGAACTGAACTCTTTTGGGGTCCCAAAGTACTAGATGGGACCCTGGGAGACAAAATGGATATTAGGTAAAAATTAAGGGACTCTAAATATAAAGTATGCACTTCAGTTAACAACAATATATAAGTATTGGTCCATCAATGCTGCAAATGTACGATACTGATGCAAGATATGAATTAGAGCAGAATTTAGGTCAGGGGCATATGAGTACTCTGCACTATCTTCATAACTTTTCTGTCAATCTAAAACTATTCTAAAATTAAAAGTTTAAGAAATAGGACAGTACGTAGAAACAGGTGACAACTCTGAAGAAAAAACAATGTAGTGAATTACATTCTGCAGGAAACGAAAGTAGGCAGAAAGGAGTATATGCACAATGTAGAAAGGGTGTGATGTTCAAAGTATGCATCAAGTAGAAGGGGTATAAAATGAAGGGCAAATGTTCTGTCAGTGACGTAGCTGGACACTGAAAAGATTTCACAAAGAGTGTGTGGCTTGTTGCATGATGCATATAAATAAGGACAAGTGGCAGAAAGGCGCAGAGAAAACAGAAGCAGACCTCACAAAATGACCTAACTACTCCCAAGGAACATGAAACTTGTTTTTAATGAAGAAAAACTGCTGTTCAAAACTCACCTCACACCTCCATGAGTTCTGGTAATTAGTTGTTGATATTGAATAGTAAAGCTTGATAAGAGTGCTCATTAGACTAAGAGACGCTAAGATCTTCAAGATTGGGGCTATATTATTAAAATTGTAGCATCTAGCAGCTATTATGTAAATGTTTGCAAAATGAATGAATACTTATATTACAACTGCCCTTCCCTTTCTCTGTAACAACCTTCCCTGTTACGTGTATGTGTGTCTGTGTGTATGCACCCATTGGATCTTCTTCATTATTCTTCTTAGAGGTATCTTTTTAGAGAGGCTTTTCCTGATCTCTAACATAAAACAGATTACCTGTCACCCACTGATGTCACTCCCTATCCCTTTACCCTCTTGTATTTTCTTTTTAACATGCAACACACCTGAGATTAGTTATTTATATATGTCTTTGTTTATTGCCAACTAAGTTTTAAGCTTCTTGAAAACTGCAATCATTATGGCTCATCATGAAATGATGTTTAGGAATACCAACAAATTAGATTTCACAATCTAAAATGACAATGCTGAAAACATGAAAGCAAATATACTTCAGGATGTCCATAAAATCAGTAAACTTAAAAATATGAAAATTCACCAGGACCTAAAAGGAAGATATACTACAACTGACTTAGTCTTAAAGCACACACTGTTTTTTTAATTTTTTTTAATGTTCATTCATCTTTGAGAGACAGAGTGTGAACAGGGGAGGGGCAGAGAGAGGGAGACACAGAATCCAAAGCAGGCTCCAGGCTGTGAGCTGTCAGCACAGAGCCCCATAGGGGGCTCAAACCCATGAATTGTGAGATTATGACCTGAGCCGAAGCTGGACACTTAACCTACTGAGCCACCCAGGCACCCCAAGCACACATTTTTTGATGCAATAAAGATTTATTTCATATGTAAGGAACTCAATGTCCAGAATTATTCTATAAGGTGATTTGGATGTAATATATATGAATAGATCAAAGAAATACTGAAATAAACACCTGACAATAGTTTCATAAAAGTTGCCACATCTATCAGAATCTCCAATTGTGCCACACAGCCCAACCCTGGAGTTTTTCATCTTATCTACACATCTTCCTCTGTGGTATGTATCATCTTACGCGGTGGCTTTAACTGTCACCTATTCACCAACAACTCTCAAAAGTTCTGTTCCATTCCCCTCGATTCCAGAATCAAATACCTGACTACCCACCTAACACCTTACACACAGACATGCTAGATACTTGAAAATTGACATTGTCGACGGGGAACTGTTAATTCTCCTAACTACCTCAAACACGTGTGCTGCCTCCCACCTAAGCCACCTCAGTTAATGACATTTTCTGATCAGTAATTTTAGAGTTACTCTTCAGTCCTCTCTGTCATACTTTATATCCAGTATCTTAGCACATCCTGAGGATTTTATATTCAGAATATGTCCAAAATTAGTCATTTTCTCAACTCCTCCACCCCAATGCTCCTGATGCAGGCCACTACCATCTCCCCTCGGTTACTAAGGTAGCCTCCTAACTGGTCTCATGTCTATCCCCTTGCCTTCCTTCAGTCTATTTTCAATGCAGTAGCCAGAATGATCCTGTTAAACTATAAAGCAGGGCATGTTTCTGCTTTACTCAACACTTCAGTTGCTTCTTTCTCTCTGAGGGCAAAAGCCAAGTCGTTCAATAGACAAGGACCCACATGATTACCTTTCTGATCTCATCTCCCACTGTTTTCCCCTCATCACAGCTCTCCAGCCATGCTGACCTCCTTGCTACTTCTTAAACATGCCCAACATGCTCTCAGTTCAGGTCTTTGTGTGCATTGTTCCCTCTGACTTGAATGATCTTTCCCTCAGGTATACGCATGACTGTCTCATATCCGCTTCAGGTTTTCTAACCCAGTGCCACCTTCGGTTAAATTTGAATTCCTCCCACCCAAATCTCCCTTCCAACAAGATAGTGTAGATCATCATACAGCATATCAGATATTTAGTGGATTTATAATGTTTATTGCCTGCCTCCTCTTACCAGGCTCCACGAGGGCAGGGATTTGTGTCTGTTTGGCTGACTGATGACACCTCAGCACCTCGTTCTGTGTGTGACATTTTGGTAAGTGTTCATAATTTGTTGTATAAATTTAGTAAATATGACTAAAATAGAAAAAAAAAGTTTACTATTTAAAAGCAAAACTAAACATATATTTTTTAGAAAAAAGCCTTCCAAAAAAGTGGAGCAGTGAACAAAATATCACTATATATTTTATAAATATCAAGGGCCACTGGTCCATATAATTATCTCAGCTTTCCATATCAGCATCCATGAGGATTATTAAAATACTAATAATGTTCACATTTGCTTAGTGTTCTTAATTTGTAAAGTCCTCAGGTTGTCTTTGTTGATCTTATTTTTTTTTAAGTTTATTTATTTATTTTGAGAGACAGAGAGACAGAGAGCGAGCAGGAGAGGGGCAGAGAGAGAGAGGGGGACAGAGAGAATTGCAAGCAGCCTCCATGCCATCAGCGCAGAGCTCAGTGCAAGGCTCGAACTCACGAACTATAAGATTATGACCTGAGCCGAAACCAAGAGTCGTATGCTTAACTGACTGAGCCACCCTAGCGCCCCTTTTCTGATCTTCCAATCATTACACTACCACATAAGCTGCAAAAATCAAAACAATCAATCAATCTTTTGTGAAACAAAAAATAAATTTGTGGAAAGAGGTTCTTAAAAGAAAAGCAGTATAGTAGGCACAGTTTGCTGATACCAAGACACAATAATAATAATAATAATAATAATAATAATAATCTGATTAAACTCTTAATTAAAATATATCACAGATTGAATGGTTTGAACAGAAGAAACTTACTTTCTCGCAGTTCTGGAGGCAGAAGTTCAAGATCAAGATGTCCTAAGAGCTAGCTCCTTCTTAGTCCTCCTTTCCTGTTTTGCAGATAGCTGACTTCTTGCTGTGTCCTCACATGGCCTTCTTTCTTCTGTGTGCATTCAGAGAGAAAAAGAGAGAACTCTGGTGTCTCTTCCTCGTAAGAACACCTATCCTATTGGACCACAGCACTAACCTTATAACTTTATTACCTCTTCATTGGCCTTATTTTCAAATACATTTGGGATTAGGACATTTAATGTATGAATTTTGAAGGGACACAATTCAGTCAATAACATACACATATTCACTTTTTACATGAGTCAGGATATTTCAAATTGCAAGACACAGAGACACTCTACCTCAGTAAGTGGACACTTAGGATAAGAGTCATCTCAGTATATAAGGCTCTAGTGACCTGTGGTCTTCTAATGTACTGAAAACAAAACATTTATTGCTTAATATAAGGTTTTGCCAATCAGCACATCCAGTCACCCTTTTCTTTCTTTCCTTCCTTCTTTCCTTCCTTCCTTCCTTCCTTCCTTCCTTCCTTCCTTCCTTCCTTCCTTTCTATGTCTCCTAGTGACTGGCTCTCTTTTTCTCATATTCAGAAGTCCTGAGAGGGAATAAAATTGTCCTGACTTGTCACAACAGAATGCTGAGGGGCTGCTGGGCAGAACTATTTCACAAAACCCTTTTTTAGTTGAATGATCCACCTATTAATGTCTATCTTTTTGTCTTCAACTACACTCTATCCAAAGGGCTATGATTATTTTCTTATGGTTACGTACTAAAATAGTATTCCGAATAAGAGGATTTTTTTCTTAATTATCTTCAGGACATTCCCCACAGCAAGTCCATTCTTGCTGTGAGCTATAGATATAGTTTATCTAGTGTACTTTATCTAGTTTTTAAAAGGGATTTGAAGTCTCCAAGCCATTGACTAAGCCCATATCTGACACTTAATAGGTGCCACATGAATCTGCTGTGAAAGAGACTGTAATGCTTACCAAATATTCCATTTGCAGCCCTAAATTTTCAAAGCTTCTTCAGAGAAATGAGGCTTGGCCATTGGGTTGTGTAGGAAAGCAAAATGTATAGCTAAGGCAATAAAATTAAACTTCCAGACAAACATGCATGGTTCTCTAGTCTCTCCTTTTACAACAACCAAAAAGATCATTTTGTTTGTGTGTGCATGTATGTTTCAATGATGGAGGCACAAGATAATGGAGCACAGCATAAGCAAGAAAAAGTTTCTCTTGAAAACCATAAATGCCATCTGCCAGTTTGTTCACAAAATTATTTGGGGATTATTATTATCACAGCATAGCCTTTCCTATTGGTTTTTAAAAAACACAAATTAAAGAAAAAAAAAGGAAAAAGAAAGAGGAAACAAACAAGCAAACCAAAAACAGGAAAATGATAATTTGCAGAACCAAAAAAAAGCCTAAAATGCATGGCTTTCGTTTTAATAGTTAAGCTTCGTGGGTGAGTAAACTATGAGTCCAAAAAGGTAGAGATCCATATACTAAAATGGCAAAATAGCAGGCAACACTATTACCTGTGGAAACCTGGAAAGCAAGTCCGATATTAGGAAATTATATATCTGCACAAAGAGCTTGGCAAAGGACATAACATTAGTGGTGGGCTTTGCTTGTTTTCAGATACATCAGGAAGGCACTTCAGGAAAAAGCTGAATTCAAGAAAGGACTATTGGGGCGCCTGGGTGGCGCAGTCGGTTAAGCGTCCGACTTCAGCCAGGTCACGATCTCGCGGTCCGGGAGTTCGAGCCCCGCGTCAGGCTCTGGGCTGATGGCTCGGAGCCTGG
>NW_024412395.1:13774575-13872462 GCF_014898765.1 Herpailurus yagouaroundi
CTGTCCCAAAAATAAATAAACGTTGAAAAAAAAAAAAAAAAAAGAAAGGACTATTGACTTTATGAGCAGAAATGAGGGAATAGGGGCCCCTGGGTGGCTCAGTCAGTTGGCCATCTGACTCTTGATTTCAGCTCGGGCGTGATCTCATAGTTTATGAGATGGAGCCCTGCATAGGACTCCTCACTGACAGCATGAAGCCTGCTTGGGATTCTCGCTCTTCTCTCTCTCTGCCCCTACCTCCACTCTCTCACATGCTTTCTCAAAATAAATAAACATTAAAAAAAAAATGAAGGGAATAGAGAAATCTCAGAAATTTAGGAAGCAGTTGAAGTATTAGGAAAGCCAACTTTCAAACGCAAACAGTCAAAAGGTACCTGGCTGGTTCAGTAGATAGAGCATGTAACTACTTATCTCCAGGTCATGAGTTCAAGTCCCACACTGGTGAGATTGCTTAAAAAAAAAACAGGTCTCTAAATAATTGCAAAAGGTCAAATATTACAATGAGAGAATTTGAGTAATAGATATCTAGCTAGCAAAATATTTTAATTGATTGCCTCTGCAGAAAGATTAGACTAAGGTGTAGCACCCATTAAATCCTCTCAATTTATGAAATAATTAGTAGGGAAGTTTATAATAATGACTATTTTAACTAATCATATAAATTCAAGGTAGCCACCTTTAAATCCATTTAGTGTGTGAGAAGGGGAGGGGTCAGAAAGAAGGAGAGAGTAATAACAAAGAGCAAGAAATTATCTTAAAAAGTATATTTGAAGTAGAACTGTGGGCAGGATTACTGTCACATGATGCAGACCAAATTCAGTTCATAAGGAGCATAGTAACCAAGTTTTCGACTCTAGACTAAAAGAGACTGTAATTTAAAAAGCTTTGGGAGGGGTGCCTGTGTGGCTCAGTCAGTTAAGTGTCTGACTTTGGCTCAGGTCATGAATTAACGGTTTGTGGGTTCAAGCCCCATGTTGGGCTCTGTGCTGACAGCCCAGAGCCTGGACCCTGGTTTGGATTCTGTGCCTCCCTCTCTCTCTGCCATTCCCCTGCTTGTGCTATGTCTCTGTCTCAAAAATAAATAAACATTAAAGAACAAAAATAAAGAGCATTGAGACCCTAACCTTTTATGGAAAAAAGTGTGTTGAGAAAGCTGCACATGATCCAGGAAAAGGTTATTTCTCAGCCTTAGATATGGTCAAGATGAATAATAAAGAAGGAAGAATAATAGAAAAGAATCTTGGGGGCTGTTGGACAGTGGAACACTTCTCAGGGTGAGAGATTTGGGCCTGGTCAACAGTCTCTCTTGGGGGTGAGGACCCACACAACATCCTACCCAGTGGGTTTTGTACTTCTTCTCCTTCTTCAAATGAGGTATTAATTATAGCTATGTCAATCCTATTTACTATTGTTTACTGGATGTGGTGGGATAAATTGTCTTTTTAAGTTAATTGGTCCTGAGACCCAGAGGAAACAACTATAAGGTCAAGGTAAAGACCACCATACATCACCTAGGTTTCCTGAACTTTGAGCTTCATACTCAAAAAAAAAAAAAAAATGTAGGGTTTGTCTCCCTTGGGGGAAAGATGGAGTGTGCTCTATGGAAAAGGGAATAAGGGGAGAGTCTGGAACCAGAATGGGTGAGTATGATAGAAACAGTAATGTTCACCTCACTTTTGACTAACATTGTCCAGCCTCCTTATAGGTTGCACAGTCAGATGGTAGTTCAACTCCACAGGCTGTGAGGAATCGGCGCCACCTACTGGTTGGGTTAGAAAAATCCCTGCATACCTTTTCAGTCTGTAATCCCTATCACTGCCTGAGAGATAAATAAACCTTTGCTATTAAGCCTTTGGGATTTAATGATTAATGTGTTGTTGTTTTTTTAACTGCATGAAATGTTCAATTCTAACTAAGCATATGCCTTATAGGCTCCCACTCCTGCTATAGTCAAAAGGACTATTTATGTTTTCCTTTCTCATTAGCTTTTTTTTTTTTTTTTTTTTTTTGGTTCAGGTAGGACTAACAGACAAGGGCTATTTCCACCTCTGACAGCTTCTTATTTTGCATCCTGGAAGGGACTTTAGAGGACGAGTGAGTCAGCCAGATACATGTGATAGATGCAATCCCACTTTCTTTCCTCCCATAGCAGGTGGTCTTTTATTTCTTCAATGTTGAGCAGCATGGACCACTACTGGGTTTAGGTTTATATCAGTTAACCCAGAAAGATTTGACAGCTACTAAATATGGATATTAACACACCAAACAGTGTGTTATCTCCCTATGCATCTCCACAAACAAACAAGGAACCAATCATCTCAGTATAATTACCTATTTGATAAGCTTCTCATCAGAAGCCCTTAATATACATATTTACTTAAATCTTTTTTGGCTTCTTTTACAAGGTTCTATAAAAATTTTTCATAATGGGGCGCCTGAGTGGCTCAGTCAGTTGAGCGTCTGACTTTGGCTCAGGTCATGACCTCGCGGTTCATGAGTTTGAGCTCCCACATCGGTCTCTGTGCTGACAGCTCAGAGCCTGCAGCCTGCTTCAGATTCTGTGTCTCCCTCTCTCTCTGCCCCTCCCCTCGCTCATGCTCTGTCTCAAAAATAAACATTAAAGAACATTTTTTTTAATTCTTCATAATCCATTTCTTTGTTAATCTTATTTTTTGACATTTTTTTCAGGTGCACAGAGCATTCTGACAGCATTTACTTTACGTGTACTGATAAATTAAGAGGAGATTTGTATGGTTTTTAAGTGTCAGGAATCTCCAATACCCCAGTCACTTTCAATGCTTCCTAAATAATCTCATTCAAATTCCTGGGTGCCAGAGATTTGACTATGAAGGTCCTGATCTTGATCATGAAATCCTATCATGTTTAGACCTCAGGTTTTCTCAAAAATGCACTCCCGTATCTCAAGGACTAGGTTTACATTATCTCACAGTATCAGTTATAAGGAGAAAACATACCTTGAAATGTTTGGATGATAACACTCAGTCTTTTTTCTCCTTTGTCTTGTGTTTTTTCTATTGTAGTCATTTTGAGATATGAGAAGTAAACCTTTACTTTTACTGTGCCTACATTTAAAGCTGCAGCCAAAGCTCTGCTTTGTTTTTTTCTTTTGGTATAGAAACATTTTATGAAATGGCTTAATCTTCAGATTCACAGACAAACTACGAGTTACTACCTGCTACTTGTACCATTGCCAGTATCATGACCTCCAAGCCTTTCTGAGGATCCATTACTTGCAAATTAACTTGGAATAACCACTTTAAATTTCTTTATGTGTGTTTATTTTTGAAGGAGGGAGAGAGTGTGTGAGTGGAGAAGGGGCAGAGAGAGAGAGGGAGACACAGAATCCGAAGCAGGCTCCAGGCTCTGAGCTGTCAGCACAGAGCCCGACGTGGGGCTCTAACCCATGAACTGTGAGATCATGACCTGAGGTGAAGTCAGACACTTAACTGACTGAGCCACCCAGGTGCCCCCTGGAATAACTACTTTACATGGTGTTTTATTTTTTCATACTACAAGGAGCATGTGCTGGCTTTGGTTGCCTAAGTTAATGGTGGTTAAGCTAAAGGGGGGGGGAGAAAAATGACAGTTTCAAAACCTGTGTAAGACTCTTGAATTGGAAACTCATTCAGGTCCCAGTACTATCCCTAGCAGTCCTCTATCCCAAGGGTGTAATGTCTAAACTTATTTTCTCTTTTTCTTTTAACTGTTGTATCAACTTAAATACTTCACACATGCACACGCACACACATATGTACACTTTCCAGCACCATAGCTTTTGATTTTATTTTCCTCCTATGGACTTGCTTAGATTCTGTTGCCATTACTCCTGACTTACTAGCTGTCATTCCCACAGTAAAACTTACTAATCCCTGATTATGTTAATGTAGCCTATCATGATCAAATAGAGTGTACTTTTGTCCAGCACAACCTTTGTTAAACACACCACTAATTTTAATTTCTAGCCCAACTATCAATGTGATGCTAAATATGACGATCAATGCAAAAGGAACCATCAAGCCTGCACCCCTTAGATGTGGCCTGTGGGGAAGGAGAAAGTAGACAAAGGAAGGCTTTCTTAAAGTGGCTAAAAGTGAATGTGATGGTAGATAAATTGTGGGATATTGCTGATGAACTGAATGAGAAATATAAAGAGAAAAAAGAGAAGGGAGTTACTATCATCTTTTAATATGAAGAGACTGAACCACCAATTGTTAAAATTACTTACACACAGATATAGGCATAGGCCATAGGAGATCTGGGACTAGCATTTGGATTGTCCTCACAAGCCTACACTTGCTACCTCCACATCTTATACTTTAGGAAGAACAACATTAAGGGAGGAGACAAATAAATCCCCAAACCTTACCAAGATTTCATATTCTATAAAACTGGAAAAATGGACTACCCTAACAATTTTCTACTTAACGGTGATGAGGTTAACATGGGAAACTCCCCCATACTCACAAATCTGGAAGGGGGTTCCTATGAGGAAGAGGTGTCTGTTTATGATGCACTGTCAGAATGTGTGATATTTGCTTAAATACTAAGGTTAACATGCTGGGGTTATACTCTATTTGTTTCTAGAATTGATTCTCTACCAACACACATTGCCAGCTTTTTTTCCTCTTTGCAAATGGTCAATCCAATTCCTATAACATTTACACGGATGATATAAAGTCATAAGGCCAAATGCTGGAAAAGATGAAAATGTGTTTGTTAAAATTATGCTGTGCCTTCTTAAAAGCAGTGCAAAGGATGGATAAAGCCTATGTCCCAAGGATATGAATTGAGAAAACCGTGTAAATAGAAATTTGAACTTATTTTTCTTCCTTATTTTTTAATAAGAAAATTATCTTTTAGCAAGAAAATTCCTCAACTGGTAAAGATAAAGATACTACACCAAGAGTATTTTTTATCAGTACCAGTGAGCACAGATGCCTACTATTCTTTTTTTTTTTTTAATTTTTTTTTTCGATGGGGCTTCTTTCATAATATTATAAAAGTAATAGTGGTGAAATATAATACTGCTGAAATAGATGAAAACTTTATTTTTTTATCATGATGCTGCATGTCTGTTTGAAGGTATACATCTGTGTGTCATGAGGAAGTCAGAGAGTAATTACCACCTGACAATGCATTACTACTGTCCAGGTAATATGAAGTCACACATATGGCTGACCTCAACTACTGATTTAAGGAGAGCCAGGCCTACTCATTCAGGGCATATAATTCCTATACCCATAACAACTGATCCATGAATGGCCATATAACCCAAAAGGCTAATGGTATGCATTCTCAGGCTTTTGTTGGAACTACCAAGGGAAGAGAATTCTATCCTCATTGAAACCCAACTGATAAGATATAAGCCTTGAGATGGGTAGGGCTCACAATGTTGAGAGAATGAAACCAGGAAAGAAAATAGAAAGTCCAACCCATAAAACAATGGACCATATCCTGATGACTTTGCTTGAGTCTCTATACATTGTAATTAGACATCCTTTATTTTCTCCTTATGCCTGTTTAAATAGTTTCTATGTTTGGTGCAAATGAAATATTCTCTTCTAACAAATTGATATTCAACATTCAAATTCAATGCTGAGATTCAAATTTTGCCTACTTCTAAAATAGTGGAAATGTGTGAAAAACAATGTCATGAAGGCTTTCCTTTAGAGAAACAAATAAAGTTAGGGAATTCAATTCTGGGAAAACCAGTCAATAGAATGTCTTTGGTTCCTTACCAGATTTCTTAGAATGGGTCCAAACAACTATAAACTGAGGAGTCAGAAATCTAAGATACATAAACTCTTGGCATTGATAAAACCATTTCAGGGTGTGGTGTGGTGTGGGTGTGTGTGTGTGTGTGTGTGTGTGTGTGTGTGTGTGTGTGTTTAAACTGGGAGTAAGGGGCGCCTGGGTGGCGCAGTCGGTTAAGCGTCTGACTTCAGCCAGGTCAAGATCTCGCGGTCCGTGAGTTCGAGCCCCGCGTCAGGCTCTGGGCTGATGGCTCGGAGCCTGGAGCCTGTTTCCGATTCTGTGTCTCCCTCTCTCTCTGCCCCTCCCCCATTCATGCTCTGTCTCTCTCTGTCCCAAAAATAAATAAAAAACGTTGAAAAAAAATTAAAAAAAAAAAAAAAGTAAAGGACTATCACCCAGATCCCATGTTAAGTCCTTTGGATGTTTTATCTCTTTTAGTAACACTGAACTTTATATTATCAGATCATTAAACCACTGTACTGGGCCATCCGTCACTGAACTTCTATATCGGCATCATGTGTAAGATCCCTGCTCAACACCAATAAGATATAAAGAAGCCATCACAAATCCTAGGAAAATTTCTATGACCAAAGTAGGTAAAATATTTACAAGGTAACTTCAAGCATTAAAAAGGAAATGGAAGAGTCAGTCCATGTTCTAAACTTGCAGAGAGGAATCTTCGAAGTTTAAATGAAGAAGTTTGGAATAGAGATACGGAAGGGAAAAATGGTTGAGGAGGGTGTTAGCAATGCACATCTAGAGGTACTATATGCTCACTAACTATCCCCATCCTCTAGTAAATGAACATTAAATAATTCTAGACTTTCCTTTGTTCTTATTTTCAAAGCACTGTGTTTCTTCTTGCTGCTGTAAAGTCTACCACCTTAACACTTGCTGGGTCTTTCCTGCCTAGCAAGACTCCTTTCATTGAAATTTTCTAATAGTCCATGCCCCATGTCCCTACTCTATTTCCTCTTTACATCAATGATTTTGTATTAATGTAAATGTGTTACCCTTTATAATGGTGCTTTCCATTTCACTCAAGGCCGTCTAGAGACAATCACTTAATCTAAAGGAACAGTTTCAATGGGAGGAATTTTAAGTATCATTCCAGATGAGCAAGAGACATTTTGATCAGAAGAGCCTTATAACACTCTTGAAAACACACTGAAACAATCTGCCTACTCTTTATCAATTGTTAATTGACCTTTTTACAGTCCTCCACTCTAAGACAACATATGAAAGATACAAATGTAAATTCTAAAGAGTAATTTTAACTATTAAGATAAGATAAACTCATCTTATTCACCACAAGTTCAAGGACAATAAACACTCATGTTAATATTGGTTGATATAACTTGGCAAGATCACAGAGATGGTTGCAGTACAGATGGAAGACGAATCCACCTTTCAGGACACTAAACACTCTTCCCCACATGCTCCTAAAAGGTTTCTACACACTCATGATCCTCTTTGGACATTCCAGCCCATGAATTTACATTGTCCATGCCAGTAAGCTGTCTTTGTATTAATTACTCTAATAGGTAAAAGAGGTAATTTTGGCCTTGGTTTAACTATCCAAAAGCACTTCTACTGTAGAAGACCAGAATATGTCACCCAAAATATGTCACTTTGGCAAAAAAATTATTTTGAGCTGAAGACCACAAAGAAGCAAAAACAGCTTTCTGCCCACCCCACCTCATCTTCAATTTGCATCAAAGCAGGCTTAGGCTCTAGTCACTGGTGAATCTTACCAGTCCATAAAAGACTGGTCCATGTGAACCACATGTGTTAATAAAGGGCTTGCTTTTCTCTCGTTAATCTGTCTTTAGTCAATCTAATTTGCAGGGTCCCAGACAGAGAACCTAGGAGAATAGAGAAAGAAGGTCCTTTACCTCCCCTAAAATATAAAATACAGAGTTTAAATAATACCAAAGTGAATTAATCTTATAAGAGAAAGACTGTGTGGCTCAGTCAGTTAAGTGTCATGATCTCAGGTCATGATCCCATGGCTCATGAGTTCAAGCCCTGTGTCTGGCTCTGTGCTGACAGCTTAAAGCTTGGAGCCTGCTTCAGATTCTGTGTCTCCCTCTCCTTCTGCCCCTCCTCGACTCATGTTCTCTCTCTCTCTTTCTCTCTCTCTCTCTCTCTCCCAAAAATAAATAAGCATTAAAAAAATTTGTTTAAAAAAAGAGAAAGAGAAAAATCTTACCCGTATTGAGAAACATGTATTTAAGGTAAAATTCTAATATCTTCCAAAAAACTATTCTCCTAAGATATCTATTTGTAAATATTTGGCAAATATAATTAAATATAGTCACATTTATACTTGAAAATATTACATTTTAATTTAAAAATGTGGTAATTGAAATGGTTTCTGTTAAGAAATAAAAGTGAATGGAAAAGACCATTTTCAGGTAACATTTTGTGGAGATATGCTGAAAGTTGGTCAAGGAATATGATCAACCATAGATTTTGGCCTATATTTATTTATTTATTTTTTTTTAACGTTTATTTATTTTTGAGACAGAGAGAGACACAGCATGAACGGGGGAGGGGCAGAGAGAGAGGGAGACACAGAATCGGAAGCAGGCTCCAGGCTCTGAGCCATCAGCCCAGAGCCCGACGCGGGGCTCGAACTCGCGGACCGTGAGATCGTGACCTGAGCCAAAGTCGGACGCTTAACCGACTGAGCCACCCAGGCGCCCCAATTTACTTATTTTTTAATCAGTTTTAAGTGTATGTCTAGTCAATTTCTGAGATCTCTTACGTGCAATTTCATTCATGGCTAATTTTTGCTGCTTTGTCTTCAATCTCTATCCTTTCCTTTAAGAACCCTTTCCCATACGGAAATTTCTTACTTCTGACTGAAATGGTTTCCTTACAGGCATGGTATTTTTCTTGGAAATTGCTTGCTTACTTTCTTGCTTGCATTCACACTTGGTTCGTATTTAAACAGTTAGAGATATGAATATACACATAAAACATAAATTAAATAAGATACACCCTCAGTTAAAAGTTACTAGTGATATTTACTCATTTTTTTCTTTCTATATTTTAGATTCATAATGATGAATCTTTGGTCTATAACAACTTGGACTTAAATGATTACCTTTGATACCTCATCGGTTTATGTAAATTCTGTGGTTTCATTGATCTATTTTTCAAAAGAAAGATTGCTCACATAGTAAGTCATATTTTTCAGACTAATGTGTTCCGTTTGGAAACTAGGAAAATAGGGAATCTACTCTTCACATACAGTCAATCAATGCACTCAACTGCATTTTCAGTGACATAGTTAAGAAGTGGGATAAGGCCCTCCTGCTGCAAATCACAAATTTTACTCCATTTCTAAATGTTCAACTGCACATGAAATTATAAATCATATTTTCAGCATATGTGTTTGAATGTAGTTTTCACTAATTCAAGTAGGCCTCTCATTTCAGAAAATCAAAACATCTTTATGGAGTACCTTCTGAATGTCAATTTCTACTACATCTCAGGGGTTCAACGATGTATAAAGATGATGTCTTTACTCAAGGATCTCACAGATTGTGTTTGCATATTTAAGTTTTCTTTTGAGCTCGGGGGAAAAATATGCTCTCACAGTTTAAGATTTATGCTACAAATTGAGTAGTTCTTTTATAATATGTGATTAGATAATGCTATTTCTTTTTTGAACTATTTCTGCTTGCATATAAAAATTTGTTGAAGAGGAAAAGTTCTAATAACAATTTCATCTTATTAATAATGGAAGAAAATATTCATTTGCAGAGGGCAACAAATCAGGTCCCTTCCAATTTATCCAGTCTCTTTTCATGTCTTTCTGAGGTTTACATTTACCTAAATAAATAAAATATATACATTTATACTTTTTTACAGGAATAATTAAAATATTTAATCACAAGCAAGGCATGCTAACCATATATTTATTTTTTTAATGTTTATTTACTTTTGGGAGAGAGAGACACAGTGTGTGTTGAGAAAGGGCAGAGAGGGGGACACAGAATCAGAAGCAGGCTTTAGGCTCAGAGCCCAATGAAGGGATCGGACTCAAGAACCAGGAGATCATGACCTGCGCCCAAGTGTGACACTTAACCAACTGAGCCACCCAGGCGCCCCAAAACATGCTAACTGAAGTCAGATCTTTGTCTTGAGAAAAAGAGCACACATCATTTATTACTGTAGTAATTACCAGTAAAATATTAGCCCTAGTTTTAGCAAATGGAGTTTGGGCTATCAATACATCATCACTGACATCAAGCAGCAGAGACCCATATCAAGAGTTGTTGTTGTTATTATTAACATTATTATTAATTCTAATTCATGTTACTTTGGGCAGGAGAATTTTGAGAGGATGGCAGTAACATAGTTTTAGAATGTCCCTGAACATTTGCACAAAAGTAAATATAAGTGTCAAGACAGCAAAAACAATAAGCATATGGCCAGCATCTAGAACAAAATTAAGTGACCAAGCACATCCATAGTCCCCAAAATATAAGTGGAGCAAAAAAAAACAACAACAAAAAACCTGTGTTGTACTAGCAGTAGTACAGAAGGAAGCAGAAGGAAGGAGAAGAGAGTTTGGAGAGCTTAAAGACGCAATGTGAGAACAGCTGCAGACAATGGAAAGTGGCTTCAAGCCTCCAGTGAATGGGGAAATCCATTGCTGGGAGGTAAAGTCAAATGGTGCTAGAGTAATTGGGGATCTCTGAACTCTTAAAATGATCCACTAAAATTTCCTTTCAGGACAAAGCCCCCAAAATATGAGAAACTGTTGGGGTCTACTTGCAATTGATGCATGATTTTGTATCATCATTAACTGGCCATTGTTGAAATACTGATCCACTAAATTAGGCAATTCCTGCAGATATTTATATATTTTATCATATGATATGAAAAATCACATTCTTAATAATCTCACCGTAAAATTCATAAATGTTGAAAAGCTGTCAAGATCATGGTGTAAGATAACTACGTTTTCCTAATTTTTTAAAAAAAATTTTAATGTTTATTTATATTTGAGAGAGAGAGAGAGAGAAATAGAGCATGAGCAGGGGAGGGACAGAGAGAGAGAGGGAGACACGAAATCCAAAGCAGGCTCCAAGGCTCTGAGCTGTCAGCACAGAGCCCGACGCAGAGCTCAAACTCACAAACTGAGATCATGACCTGAGCTGAAGTCAGATGCTCCACCCACTGAGCCACCCAGGTGCCCCTTCCTAAATTTTAATGTTCATTTGAAAGTACAGATTTTTTACAGATAACAAATACAATCAGCTTTTTCTCAAAACTATAGCCTGAATTTGTTAATTTTCAAAAATACTTCTTTCAAAAATCCAAGTCTGAATAAACATAATTTATCAGTCGGTAATTTTTTGTTTCATGTAAAAATGGTGTTTCACTAGAAAAATAACTAGTTCAGCTTTCAAATCACACAATGGCACACAAAAAAATACCTTTCCTCAAGACAACCATCATACTTTGGTAGGCAGGAAAAGTGCTTTATGCATATTGCTTATTTAATCACACCAAATATTAAAAAGACATGTCCTTGTTGGTTGACATTTAATAAGGTTAATATTTTTTCATTGCTTCATCAGAAACATTTTTAAGTGACACTGGTTTGGTTGTTTTGTTTTGTTTTCCTGTAAGTATATGACAATGAAGAGTGCAGTGCCTACTAGTTCTATTTAGTGTCACTGCTTTGATTGTTTGCTAAATGCTAGCACTTATACTGCCCAACCCCACTGATTTTGCGTCAGCAGTAAAATGTTAATGTGGTTATTCTTAGATGAATTATAATATATATGTAATCAGCACTACTTCTGTTTGTTGCCAAGCATTTACATGGAAATATTCTAAAACTAGTTAGTGCTGATACTAGAAGAATATAAGAAAATTATAACAAAGTAGATTAAAGCTACTATAAAATATTTTAAAATAAATTTCAAGAAATTAAGAGAATACTATAAGAATCAAAATAATAGCATATATTAGAATTAGATAAACTTATAATGAGGTGGTTGGAGAAAAAGAGTAATTTGAAAGAGTATACTGGAAGAATTTACGTAAGTTTAAAAAATTAAAACTAATTTCAGAAATGAAACTTTAATTATAAAAGTAGAAAACTGTTTAGACATCCAGGCTCCAGATAACCTAGCAGCTTTTATAAAGCAGATATTATAGGGTGTAAGAAAAAATAGATATAGAATACAGACTGATAGTAGGAGACTCTAACACATCTCTCTCAAATGAAGACAGATGAAGTGGACAAAATATTAGTGATAATATAAAAAACTTAACAGCTGTAGGGTACCAGAATATATTACCCAAAAATATGTCACTTTGATGTAAGGATTATTTTGAGCTGAAAGCAGGTAACAAGAAACAGATACACGAAAAGGTTTCTGTTCTCTCCCTATTTGCCAAAAACAGGACTATATTTTTTAAAGGTGCCCCCGCCCCCACTGCTCACCTCTCTACCAAGAAGGACAAATGTTAATCACTGGCTACAAATTAAAGACTTTTTAAGGGCCAATAATATATATATAATATATTATCCAGTGAACTCCAGTTCTAGAAATTAAACTTTGTTTTCAAAATGCATAATGAACACTCATTAGAAAAATATTACCAAATGACCATATCTCAGGCTACAAGGAATATCCCATATTTCAAAACATGTAATTTAAATAGTGTTCTATCACTACTGTGTAATAACACCAGATGTTATTTTAAAACAAGTCTTTTCCACTGTAATAATAATAATAATAAAACCATACATATTCTATTTGACAATTCATTTGTCATCCAAGAATAAATTAAAAATTTGAAATTTACTGATAATAATAATAAGACATGACACAGAAGCAATGAGATAGATCAAAAGTACTTAGTAAAGGAAAAATCTCAGCATTAAAACCAAACAAAAATGAATAAAACATTAAACCCAAAAGTTGAAGAAGAAGAATAAAGTCCACAGAAATAAAGTACAAAGAATAAGGTAATAAGATAAAAGGATACATTAATAAGTTAGAAAACAGGAAAACAACAGAACAAACAAATTGAAATATTTTTTGGAGGGACAGGCAAACTAAAATCTCATAGATAATTTAATTTCAAAAACAAACAAGAAAAGACAAACACACAAAATCAGAAAAGATACTTTGTGCTGTTCAAAATTATGGAAAGAAAAACAAAATGACAACAAAAAATAAGCTACTCTGAACAAATATATTCAAATAAATGTTAACTCCTACATGAAAGAATTTTAAAAATCACTGGTAATAAAGATTTGAGTCAAATTGGAGACAGTAAGACTAGAGACCAAGATGACTATAAATAAAGACACCCCCCACACACACACATGCACATACACACTCATACAAATAAAAAGCAAATGTGATCTATGGCTGAGATGTTCTTAAGAAATTAAAACAACAACAACAACAACAAAAAAAACCTTTTAAGGTTGTCAATTGTCATTGTCAATGCTACTTAAATCATTCCAGAACATGGAAACACTAAGTAAAAATGTCCACAATTCCTTTATGAAACAAGCATAACATTGATCAAAAACCAGGGGGAAAAAATCACAGCCATGAAAGAAAACTTTATACCAAACTCCCTTTTAAATACCAATACAAAAAGCTTAAATAAAATATTAGTAAAGAGAATTTAATATTCTTTTTAAAACTTATATAAGCATTACACCACTGTTGCAAGGGCACTCAATATTAGGAAATCTATTCACAATTCATATTAAAATATCTTAGAAGGAAAAAAAAATGATCCTCTCAATAGGTACCATCACGATATATGACAAAATTTAATATCCACATAAGCTAAATAACTAAATAAAATATCTCAACCCAATAGTTACCCTCTCTCTTAATATGGAAACAGCTATTAGCTTTCTAACAGCTCAGAGCCTGGAGCCTGCTTCTGATTCTGTGCCTCTCTCTTTCTCTACCCCTCCCCCTTGGAAGTTCTGTCTCTCTCTTTCCTTCACAAAGAAACAAACGTTAATAATAATAATAATAATAATAATAATAAATAAAAAGGGATGTCCCATATTTTCAGCAAATGCAAACAGGCTAGTGAAAGCATTAAGAGGCATAAAAACAGAAAAAGAAATAAAAGTGCCTCTATTTGCATATGATAATATATATCTGATAACCTCCTAAAGGAATCAAGATAAACTTATCTAAAAGTTAAGTGAATTCTGTAAAGTAGCTGGTTCAGAAAACAACATAGAAAAATCAATAGCCTTCATGGATACAAAGAGAAACAAATTCTAAGAGAAGAAATTATATCATATAACAAACACACGAACAGAAAAATAGATGAAAATATCTAGGTTAATATGAGATGTGTAAATTCATATGAGCTAAACTACAAAATACTTCTGAATGAAACATAAATCCAAACATGCTGTGTTCTTTCTTAGGGAGGATCAACATTATAAAGATATTCTCCTGAAGTTAATTTATAAATTTAGTACAATGCCTCCAAATAGTGGGTATTACCACTATTACATGATTGCAATATGCACCAGTAATGAAGCATAAGGAATACATCCTGATAATCCTACAGAGTGATCACCAGGATTTATTGTTGAGTGAAAAATTTAAGTGGAGAAATGTGTCTTAATATGTTACTGTTTATTTAAGAAGATAGAGATTAGTATCAATCTATGCATATTTTTTAAATCATACTGCTAAAATGAATACATAATCCATATTTTCAGTGGTATGCATGGGGAGAGAATGAGTAGAGTGAAGAAGAGTAAGACCTAGTTTTTATTTCTTTTTTTATATATTTAATTTTTAATCATGCAAGTATGTTATATTATACAATGAAGTTCAGTGTAATAAGCAGAGATTAAATATTTAAAGAAAAATAAAACCAATAATTCTAACTTTATATTGGGTACAAAGAACAAGTGTATAAAGGAATTTTGGGGGAGCACCTAAGCGGCTCAGTCGGTTAAGCGTCCAACTTCAGCTTAGGTCATGATCTCAAGGTTCCTCAGTTTCCTGAGTTCGAGCCCTGCATCAGGCTCTGTGCTGACAGCTCGGAGCCTGGAGCCTAGAGCTGGTGCCTGCTTCTGATTCTGTATCTCCCTCTCTCTCTGCCTCTCCCCTGCTTGCACTCTCAATCTCTGACTCACTCACTCTCTCTCTCTCTCTCTCTCTGTCTCAAGAATAAATATTAAAAGAAAAAGAAAGTTTTAAAAACAAAGGACTTTTTTTCCTTTAAATGATTTTTAAATACATTAATTCATCTCTATACTCCAAGGATTGAAAAAACTGAAAAAATAAACTAAATATGATTTACTAATCTTATCATTAGTGGCAAGGTTGGCATGTTTTCCCTGAGACTCTAATGTTGATTTATAGGTTAAAATAAATGAATAATTAGTTTTATTAAATGGGTACCCAGTGGATAGAATTTTTTTTTTTAATTTTCTCACTCTGTCCACTGAAAAAGCCTAGAAATAATGATCAACCTAGTAGCACTGAGCACTTCTGTTCAAATCATAATGTACAAATTCAATTTCACTGTAAAGAACCAGAGCTCCAAGTTAGGGGAAAGAAATACAAAGAAAGTACAGAATATTTGGGCATAACACAAAGAAAAGAAGCTATCACAAACTACATGGATTATAACAAAAGGACTCAGGAACAAACTTAAAGATCAACTCAGACAGGCATGCTGTAAAGCATCAGTTTGGATAATAACTTCAAAGGATTAAAAGCCACACTACGTGTTTAAATTTGTAAGTTTCTAACAATTTTTTAAAATTAAAATAATTTCTTGGTAAATTTGGAGAATGATAGGAAATCAATTAATCATCTTGAAAATGTTTAAGTAGAAGGGAAAACTCAGGCATTTGTCCTGCTTTTCCCACATGTACTGTAGGAAAAGGTTTGGTGGCATTAAATTTTCTTTATAGAAACTTTTTTTTCTTTACAAAAATTTTTTAATTAAGAAGGAAGAGATGTAGAATTTCAAACTTTGGGATACTTAATGAACAGATGGATCAAGCAAAGTTGATATAAAATTTAGAAGAGCATAAAGAGACAATATCGTATATTAAAGACCCACATAAGGGGAGAAATTATCTGCAAATCGTATATCTGATAAGAAACCAGTATCAGAATATTGAAAGACTCTTAAAAAATAACACAATTAAAAAGTGGCAACCATTTTGATTGGATATTTCTCTAAAGAAGACAGACAAATGACTAGTAAGTAAATGAAAAGATCCTCAATACCATGAGGCATTAGGTAAATTCCAATCAAAACTACAAGATACTTCACACGCACTAGGATGTTTAACAATAAAAAAAAAAAAAAAAAAAACCTAGCATTTTCAGGATGTGGAGAAATTGGACCCTTTCACATTACTGGTAGTAATGTAAAATAGTGCAGCCATATTGGAAACCAGTTTGGAAGTTCCTCACAAACTAAACCAGTTCTCATATGACCAATAACTCCCCTCCTAGGTGCATAGCCAGCAGAGTTGAAAACCTGTCCACACAAAAACTAGTTTATAGTAACGTTATTCATAATAGCCCCAAAGTGACAAAATGCCAAATGTCTACCAACTGATGAGTGGATTAAGAAAATGTGGTATATCCATTAATGGGTTATTACTCAGCCACAAAAAAAAATTGAAGTATTGATACATGCTACAACATGGATTATGCTAAATGAAAGAAGCCAATCACTAAAGTCCACATATTGTATGATTCCATTTACATTAAAATTCCAGAATAGGCAGGTCCGTAGAGAAAGAAAACTGATTAGTGCTTGGCAGGGGCTAAGGAAAAGTAGACATGGGGCATAAGGTTAGGATATAAGGTTTCTTTCTGGGATGGCAGAAATGTTCTGAAAATAATATTTGCATAACTTTGTGTATAGACTACAAACCATTTGATTGTACACTTTTATTTCTTTGGTTTATTTATTTGAGTAATCTCTACACCCAACATGGGAGTCGAACTCATGACCCTGAGATCAAGAGTCACAGGCTCCTCTGACTGAGCCAGCCAGAAGCCCCAGGGATTATACACTTTAAAACATCATTTGTATGGTTTTATGAATTAGAGTTCATTCAAAAAGAAATTTAAGTAGAAGGTCATAGAAAGAGTCTATGTATCTGGGTCTTGGGATTCAAAAAGTCACAGTTTATTGATCATAAAGGGAAAGTGTCAGGATTAAAATCTTTCTTTTCAATAGATAAAAATGAAGCTCAGATTAAGGGACATAGTCTTCTATTGCTATTAGCTACCTATATTTTGAGTGACAGGTAAAGAAGTTTTGGCACCCTATTCCTCCAAAGATTGTGCACATTCTTAAACTATGCTTTAAAAAGAATTTAGGTTTCGGGCACCTGAGTGACTCAGTCATTTAAGCAGCTGGCTTTTGATTTTGGCTCAGGTCATGATATCACAGTTCTTGAGTTCAAGCCTAGTCGGTCTCTGCCCTGACATCACGGAGCCTGCGGAGGCTGCTTGGGATTTTGTCTTCCTCTCTCTCTCTGCCCCTCCCCGGCTTGCTGTCTCTCTCAAAAGAAATAGAAATAAACTTAAAAATAATAATAATAATTTAGGTTTAGTTACTGACTTTACACCGGCTTACAGGTAGATTTAAGAAATACATTAATTTTTTTAAGTTTATTTATTTTCTGTGTGCAAGCAGGGGAAGCACAGAGAGAGAGAGACAGAGAGAGACAGAGAATCCCAAGCAGGCTCTGTGCTGCCAGCATAGAGCCCGACAAGGGGCGGGGGATGGGGAGGCTGGAATTTACCAAACCCTGAGCTGGTGACCTGAGAGAAAACCGAGAGCGATGCTTAACGGACTGAGCCACCCAGCCCCACAGAAATACATTAATATTTTTTAATGTTAAAAATATTTAAACAGCATGCAACTGCGTAACACTGAAGAAGGGAATTGGGTTCCTATCAGGCAAGAAAGCTCCTGAAGCCATGCTACTCTGAAAGCCGACCTACCCCCTACGTCCCTTTCCAAATGGCACTATGTATTTTGGTTATCCGGTCCCCGTCCACCGTCGTGGACCGTTTTGAATTGTAAACGTCTCCACACCTCACTGTGGACTCGTTCGGTAACTAATAACAACAAACACGGACTCACTCTGACCGCAGGCGCGGCTGCTCCAAGGCCGACGGGAACCTTCTGCAGCGCATGCGTCCTGGTACTTAACAGGTTCCGAGAACTTCCAAAGGACGCGCAGGTCAGCCTGGCCTTAGCAAGTTTGAGCGAGATCCGCCAGACTGTGGCGTCCTCTGGTGTCTCTGTTGCCGGAGTGAGTCCCAATGAGTTCCCATCTCCGCCGCAGACACTTTAAGATTAGTAAGTGTGTCTCCTTCAAATATTCTCCAGGAGCTTTTCAAAGGTGTTTTTGCGCTGGGTCGTGGGGCAAGTGAGTCCTTGCATGGGCCCTTTAAGAGGAGGTTCTCCTTTCCCTACAGCCTGTGGTTTTCCTATAGAGAATCCCCCTTTGTCTTCAGAACCAGGAGTTTGGGTGCTCATGTCTCCTGTGTAGGATCTAGGGATTGGGGTGCCTGATGTAAAGCACACAGCCCTTGCTTTCCAGGGAAAAGTCTTGTATTTTGGTGTTGCCTTCTGATTGTGGATTGCTACACCTGAAGTGTTTTGTCTGTTTGTTAGAGGGTCTCTCTGGTGAGACCCTACCTCTTCTACCTGCTTTGGATGCTGCCCTTTTATCCTTTGTTGTGGAGGCTTTGTTTGGACCAGTTGTCAAGTCTTTTCCCGAGAAAATTACTGCATATGTAGTTGTAAATTTGTTTTGTCCGTGGGAAGAGGTGAGTGCCAGATCTTCCTACACCACCGTCTTCAGCCCTGTCCTCCCAGAAATCGCGGGGTCTATGCTGGAAAGGATTGGGATTACGTCTCTTGGGGTGGGGTCTATTGTGCTCCGTGTAAGGGGGAAATCAAAGGAGTACATGAAATGTCTCCTATTCAGAATTGTGGACTGTGCCAGTGATAGCTAGCACTCCCTAAATTCTACATTTGCCTCCCTGAATTTTCTAATCTCTTTGATATTAGGTTGGACCCTGAGAGCTATCCTGAAGAACGGACTACAGGCAGGTGTGATGGGTATCGCTTCTGAGAGATGGCAATTGAAAGCTGCCATTGGGTGTCTCCTTCAACCTTGAGGTTACAGCTTGGAGACATGTGTTTCCAATAACAGGTGAGAGTAAAACCATATATATGACACCTGCCCATTTTTGACCTCATGTGAGTGAGAAAGCTTTAGTTCTTTAATGTTTTTTCTTTGATTGCACTAACCAGTGAGTCTTACTTGAGTAATCCATAGGCTTTCAGTAACTCAACTTTATTAAGCTTACAGTTTCCTTATATAATAATTAGGATAGTGATTGTACTTAATTCCCGCAGCTGCTTTAAAGGTGAAATAAATCTGTTAATGAGCTTATCCTGGTGTTACCGAAACTTAAGTTCAGCTGCCTATTGCTAGAAAAGCCATTACTCATGAGGGAGTCTTGATTGGAAAGGAATATGAGCTTTATTCAGGAGGCCGAGGCGGGCCACCTGGGGAAATGGGGGGCTCTTCTCCAAAGGTCAACTTCAAGGTTTCTGTCTGGCCCAGGGATTTTTAAAGGGATATAGGGCAGTTAATCAGTAAGGTCATAATATTTCTTGATTACGTGCAGACTCGATGGTGCCAGCTACAGATGTTCATGCTCGGAGGTTGTGCAAGGGGGTCAGGTTCCTTAGTGCCCTGGGGGTTGTTCAAGGGGGTCTGGTCCCTTAGTGCCCAGGCATTGTGTAAAGGGTCTGGTTTTTGTTTTGTGATGTGCAGAAGTTCTCTGTTCGTTCTAGGAAAGAATGCATAATGTATAGATATACATAGGTGAATCACATGGGCTGAGGTTGGGCTAAGGTTATTTGCTAAAGTGTAAAGTCAGGTGGGTTGCCCAGAGGAGCCATGGTGGCTTCCCTGGGTCCTGGCCCAGACTAAGCAATGAGTTAATGTTAGCTGTTATTACCTTTTATTTCCTGAGCAAATTATAAACAGACTAGGGTATAGTATAAATCACACACATTAAAAAGTATACATGAATGAGGCATTATGCTTAATGACGTAGAGTAATGAGAGGGAATTTAGGTTTTGAGAAGAATTCAAAATAACTGGGAGATAGAATTTGACGAAGTAAATGAGGATAAACTAAATTAAATTTCAAAATATTGTACAGAGTCCAGATGAAGTTAAAACATATACCAAACTTTTTAGTTTGGTATAGATTTCATGTACCAAACTTTTTAACTTCTTTTACTAATACCTATCAATTTGGGAACAAATGGAAAGCAGGCAAATTATATGGTTTTCTGGGCTTGAGGAAAGCATACCAAAAGAAGGTTGGTAAAATACAATGTGTATGATTTGTATTGCGTCTAAGCTAGAGAAAGACTGAACTGAGATCCTAAGGCAGATAGTGAGCTGGGGGCAGCAGTTTGTTTTATTTATCATTTTTAATCCTGTGGAAATACTTGTTTTTATAGGCTGTGTATTCTTCAGTTAAATCTAACACACCACAAAATAAGAAAATTAAACTTAACCCAAAATTTTGTAATCATGGTCCCTCTTTCAGGGGTTATTTGAATTGAGAAAGAATTGTTAGGAAATGGCAGGACTTCACTCCAAATTTCTCTAAATTGATGTGGGATAGGTAGCTGCGTACAGACCCACTGCTAGCCAGTGCAACAGTGGACTGTGGAGTCCTTTTGACTTGGGAAAAACAAGTAAATTCATTATGAGATAGTTATTCAAAGGGAACAGGTCCAAGGGATTAGCGTATGCCATAAGGGAGCATTATAAATGACTCAGTGAAAATCAAACCATGATTGAATATGCTGATACTTTTTAGTAAATGATGACTCCTTTAGCTATAACATTTGAATGAAAATAGCCATTTATACATTTGACATGTTAATTAAATTAAGTGTTCAAAAAGGTGGGGGTGGGGATCCTAATGCTGTATCAAATAGCACAGTACCTGCCGCATAGTAGGCACAAAACGTCTTTTCGTTATTACATGATTTGAAGTCAACCTTGAAGTTGAAATTTTCCATTTATCCTGGGCAAGAGAATTTACAACTTGTTCTCCCCAGAGGCTCAGAATCCAATTACATCATACAGATCATTAAAAGTCACACATGGTGTCCTAAAGGGATAGAGAGTTGGAGTGTAATGACAATTACTCCCATTAAAAGAGCTTGTGAATGGGGAGGCTGTGTTACCTGTGTTTCTTTTGCTTTTCCCATTGGAATATGCCTTATGTAATCCATCAATCAGGAGAATTAATGGTGTGACTAGCAATTCAGACCATACGGAGATAATCAAGGCATCATAAATCGTGTTAGAGCAAATAAAGCCTGCAAAATGGGACTGCTAGCACAGCAATCAAATTTCAAAACTGCCTGCCTGCACTAGAAACCATGTTGATAATGAAGAGCAAAGGTGAAAAGAGAAAATGTCAGCTAGGGAAGGAGCATACCAACTCTTCAGAAGAGAGGGTGGGGCAGATTTGGGGGGATTTCTGGGAGGAAAAGTGAGATCCCTTCAAACGAAGGGTGTGTGTAAACCCCAGGTCCTCACTGTTCAATGTCTTGATCTCTCTGTAGTGAAAATATCGGCAAGTAGGCTCTTACCACCTTTCGTAGGATCTACCTATTTCTTCTGTGTCCTACACTGAGCACCTGCCTTACAGCCATTGTCCTTGTTCTTGCATTCTTATTTGCACCCCACTAAGGGGAAGGCAATTTCAGATATGTAACTTCCTAGACTGCCACACCTGTATACCTATGTACAATAGGGGCTTGCAGCCAAAGCCTGGACAGAAGGTTTTGAAAGGAATTTTGCTGGAGACTTCTGGAGAAAGTCATCTTTCCTGATAAAAACCATAGTCACTCTTTGTCTATCTAGCCTGGGATACTGTTGTGAAAGGACACACCAGCTGGGGCAGTTGTGGTTATCTAGAAGCTAATGAAGGAGCCACATAACAAAGGGAAGCTGGAGAAGTGGCAAAGTGGGAAGAGCCTGGGATTTGATTTCCACACTGATCTGTTCAACTGTCCCCCAGAAGCACCCAATTTTAGCTCTGTTGTGATGTGAGTATATAAAGGTTCTTGTTCTTTAAGGCAGTGTCTCTCAAACTTTTACTCTGCATATAAATCACTTGAGATTTGTTACCATCAAATCTTTCTGATTTGGAGGGCCAGGATGGTGCCTGAGAGTCTGCATTTCTAAGGAACTCTCAGCTAGTACCCAAACTGCCCACATATTGGGTCACGGGTATTTAAGCCACTTTTAAGTTTGCATCGTTACTTGAAATCAGATTCATACTAAGTGGCGACCCTGAATAGTGAGGGACTTGAAAGTTTAACCCAACCTGAAGATATGCAGGATGGACCTTAAGAATTCACCAGCTAAAACATTCATAGATAGGGTTATCACATGTGAAGGCTTTGAGGTCATCATGGTATGTGTTCCAATCCTGGTTTATTAACAGTTTAATAACTGTGTGACCCTGTGGAAAATTGTTTAACTTCTCTGAATGTTGATTTCCTCCAAGAACAGCACTTGTCTCACGTGGTTGGTTTGGGCATTCATTGAGATGATGTGACAGAGCGCCTAGATGTTGAACATACATGAATTCCTCTTCTATTGACTCTTTTGGACTTCTGTATTATTAAGCTTCACTTATGCCAAAGATTACTTAGTTAAAATGGTGCCAAGTCTGATAGAGGACATTGCGAGAATCAGCCCAGAGACTTTTCTCTTAACCAAGCTGCTGTATCACAAGCCTACAATGCTTGTATCAGACTATCTTAAACTTAATTGGAAGTCTAAAAGAAAAATAATCAAAATTGTACTTTGATAGGACTTTTTTTAAATCTGTCTGCCTTGTCTTTGATGAGAAAGGAAATTTTTTAATTTACAGACTCTTTCTTCCAAAACTGCTGGAAATTTGCCCAATGGAATGACTGTTGCTAGCAGATCTGATCAGTGGTAAAAACAAAAAAATCTATTTCTTCTAGTGATAGACAAATGGGAGGTAATGCACTTTTCCTAAGTCGTATTATAAAGAGGATTGTGGATGTCAGGTATGGCTCTAAATGTTGCAGTGTACTTTCTGGGTTTTAATATTTGAAGATTAGGTAGGGTTTTCATGTTTACAAGCCTGGGTGCTTTGATCAACATAATGTTTTTAATGCCTCTTGGAATGATTTTGGAATGTTCTTGGCATAACGTCCAAACAAGGGATTTTACTAATGACATCTTAGATATATGGTCATTGTCTTCTGGGCAAGGGTTTCCATGGATGGGAATAATTCTTGCATATTTCCAATCAAAAACAAAATATGCTTTAATATTACATACATCTTCTTGACGTCAGTGAATCCACGTAGCTTCAAATATGGCTAGAGTGGTGCATTAGCCTATCATTACCTTTCGGTATTATTGTATCAAATCATTCTTTAAAATATCTGGAACTATACGTTTAAATACTCAGAATCCTTTCTGAGATGAAACCCCTCCTACTTGAAGAGAGTCTATAGAGCAGAAAGTCTTCTCAAATGGCTGGAGTTAGGTTTTCAGCTATTCACTCATTAGTTATATTAGTGTGGGCACCTTACATACTCCTCTGAGAGTCCCATTTCCTTATCTGTAAAATGGGAATCATTTTACATACTTGAGGGCACATTGAGAAGTTTAATTTGATAATGAATGTAGAACACTTAGTTGATACTTGGTATTAGTAAGCATCCAGGAAATTTTAGGTAGAAACAGCTTGTTCCAGGGGCGCCTGGGTGGCTCAGTCATTTGAGCATCTAACTTCAGCTCCAGTCATGATCTCACAGTTTATGAGGTTGGACCCCATGTCAGGCTTGCTGCTGTCAGTGCAGAACTGGCTATGGATCCTGTCTCCCTCTCTCTCTGTCCCTGCCCCACTTTCTCTCTCTCCCCCAAAAATGAACATTAAAAAAAAAAACAGCTATTCAAACCTGAAAAGGAAGCACCTCTTTATTCTCATTTTATTTGCTCATCCTGTAGTGTTCACATTGGTATACTCTTGTGGGCCAAAAGGTTTCCCCCCAGAGTACAGCCTGATGCGTGTGTATTTTATTTTGAGAACTGATTCTAGGAGATACAAGTGAGGGACTGAGATGAGATGAATAGGGGAAATGGGAAATAGAAAGGTATGCAGCTGAGTCCCTTGGGGCCTTGTAAGGACCATGCAGACTATCTGAGGAAAGAAAATGGGGAACATGTAGTCAACCGCTCCTGTCTTCCATTAACCAGGTTTGAGTGTGGGTATGAACATCCTGATGTATATTTGTAGTGCGTAAGTGAATGAGAGTGTTGGTTCCTGTAGAGAGCTGATATTATGGCAGAGAATCCCCAGACAGAAAGCGAAAGAGAACGCAGCGAAGGGAAAGTTTTATTTATGCACTGCTGGGTGCTGTACGATGTGAAGGTGGTGAGAGCATTTGAGGAGAGACGAGGAGGTATTTCATACGTGATTCTTTATACAGGCCAGGCTCCCTCCATGATCTTTGAAATTTGAGAGCAATTCAGTCCCAGATTCTTGTTTCAAAGCCCACCACTTGAGGACAATGGCTTAAATAATCCCCTGTATGGTAAAGACCGATGTTCACATCACCTCTTTCTAGTTGATCTACAACTGGAATGTGCATGACACTCAAAGGTGATTCCTATCCTAAGTATCCAATCAGAAAAGACACCCTCTCAGGGTGAACTAAGACCCACGTTTTGAAGAGTATCTTCCTTTAGTTCCCAGGGAAATTCAAACAGATCTCATGGTCTCCTTAGTGTCTAGGTGTTGAATCAGAGACCTCCATGGAGGCAATTAACATAAAAAGTAACAGAAACAACACTTTTCTCTTTTGAAAATAGTTTTGAGGGGTGCCTGGGTTGCTCAGTCGGTTAGGTGTCCGACTTGGGCTCGGGTCACGATCTCACGGCTCATGAGTTCGAGCCCCGCGTTGGGCTCTGTGCTGACCGCTCCAGGCCTGGAGCCTGCTTCCGATTCTGTGTCTCCCTCTCTCTCTCTCTGCCCCTCCCCCGCTCATGCTCTGTCTCTCTCTCTCTCTCAAAAATAAATAAACATTAAAAAAAATTAAAAACATAGTTTTGAAAGGTTATGTGTGTATCTATGTGGATGATTTGATACTGCTTACCTCTTTTATTATAGAATTTTTAGTTTGTCTTGAGGTTTTTACCTTTAAGGGGCAAATCACACTTAAAAAGCCTGCTACCGGAGTTCTAGGAAGCAGATAGAATGCACAAATACACGTGAAATAGTTGGATTGTAACCAAGGGCAAATGGATCAAAGAGAACGTTCAGTCACATGATTCTTCTAATAACTGGTGTCTATGTCGGTGAGCACTCCCTTTTCTAAAGCAGCCCAGTGATTAAAACTCAAAGAATCACGGGAGATGAAAAATGTCCACCTTCCTATTAAGCAGTATGTTTTCACTGGAGGTCCATTTAGCCTTTAAGGTGAAAGTGGGTTCCAGACAAATGTCTTTCACATTAGAAACTGTATTAAATTAATTGAAAAATAGATAAACATTGATAATAGTAATAAAACAGGAGAAATGATGAACAGTAAAAGGTAAATACTTTTAAAATGTTG
Source organism: Herpailurus yagouaroundi (assembly GCF_014898765.1). Taxonomy (NCBI): domain Eukaryota; kingdom Metazoa; phylum Chordata; class Mammalia; order Carnivora; family Felidae; genus Herpailurus; species Herpailurus yagouaroundi. The sequence goes on from NW_024412395.1 coordinate 13,800,088, forward strand.
CTCAAATAGACATTCAATAAAACCACATCTTTCAGACAACATAATTATTTGCATCATAAAAAACTCTAGTGGTTGAAATTTAAAATATTGATTAAAAAGCTTCAGTTGGACTTCAAATCAGCCTAAAAAGAAATTTCCATCTTAATAAAATAGGCAAAACTTTCCTTTTAAACATTAAAACTTATTTTTTTTTTAAAAATGTGTTTACTATTCTTGAAAAAGACCTGAAATGGGTCTCTCAGAAAAGTGAGCCTTTCCCATTTTAAACTGAATTCAGCGGAGCAGTGAAGACACAATACCATAGCATCCAGAAGAAAAGTCGAATATCTAAAAAACAATCTCTACGTTTCCAAATACCCAGATTTTGGAGTTGATCCTTTAAACAAACAGGAGGGTTACTGAGCAGTTCTGTGACATCTAAGTTTCCTCCTGGTGTTCTAATGTCATGATATCCAGCCTGTCCTGAGGAATTTGAGAGAAACCACAAAAACATAGCACGCTGCCTAGAATTATCTGAACTTCTAAGCTTGATTACAGACTTTCAGACATCTGAGAAGATCCCTTAAGTCACCAAAGTGATTTTAGTCACCAAATTTAATATTCTTATGACTTAAATTTGACTTCAGACAGTCAAGTTTATTTTACACTCTCAGTTACTTACTACTGCAAGTCAATACAGCACAGGAATTAATGCATTTGTGCCTTCAACTCAAATAGCAAACACTGCTGTTGGTGAACTTTTTGGCCAATGAATAAAAAATATTTCATTTCTAATTCTCACCAGAAGGATTTAAATTAAACAGTAACAGATGAAGTGGGCAGGCACAGAATACTAATAGGAACTGGCAAATGAAATAATCCAGCTCTTTGCTTTTACAATGAAAATGAGAATTGATTCTGCATTGAGAGAGAGAAGTAAAAGGACCAAGTGTTTTAAAAAAAGCCTTCTCCACCAAAAGAGCAAAATAGCACTCAGTGGCATTGCATTGTTAACAAAATTTCTTTATCAGAAACTATAATTTAATATTTAAGTATCTAATTTACATGTGACAAGGTATCATATTCAAAAAATTAAATTGCAACTAGAAAACTAGTAACCACTAAAAACGATACCAAACACAACCCAAACATTTATAGGAAAGCAACAGCTAGAGTCTGAATTGGAAAAAATGTTTCATCATATTTGGCTCATTAAACAAAGCATCCATTACAGCTTGTAAAAGAGCATCTCTTGTAATTCATCAGACGTTTATCCTTTGTAGCATGAATAACATGTAAAGATAGATTTATTGACTGTATATGCACACGTGTGTCTATATATTGTGAGACATACACTCGTGTGTTGTTTTAAAGATACTGTATCTACTGATAACTGGCTGAACTTTGGAAGGTGCTGAAATCCGTATTTCTACATGACCCTTGACCCATTTAATAATGTCTTTTTATAAACAGAAATTACATAAAATACTCTGTTTTTTTATTAACTGAATATTTTCGTAAGCATAATAATAGACAATGAAGGAATTGCACTTGTAAAGATACAGTAAGGTGTTAGATTGCAGCTCAGCCATCAAAGATCAGGGGTGTGGTACTGATAAGTAAGTGTGCATCCTATGCAAAGATGATGGTGGCCACTGAAATTAAAATGAGAGCAACTAGTTACAGAACAAAGAGGGGGATAACAGAAGAAAACATGCACTACTCCTACTTTAATGCAAAACTAATTTCTCCCAGGAAACCAACCCTTAGACCTTCCTTACACAAAGAAACAGGTTCTGCACCCTTACACAGTAGACTTGGACATCTGGTTTCAAATTCTAGTTCATTGTCTCTGAGTGTGCTGTTCCAGTGTCACCTCCTTAAGCTGCCCTTGGAATTCTGGAGCATGTACAATATTACAGTCTCTTGGTTAGGTTCCATTGAGCCTCAATATCCCCTTCAGTTCTATATAAATAGGGTCCGTTATTCATCTTCTTCTGGTTCCTGTGGTAACACGGGTATTTCTTCCTTTAAACAATCACTGAAGAATCTGAGGATTGTGCTGTAGAGATGATACTTGCTCTTCTCAGATATGTTATGACCTTCATCTGGGTAGATCTAAGATATTGAGGGAGGAAGAGATTTAAAGTTACCAAATAGATACTGTCCCTCAGAATTCATTCCTTTAGCCCAATGGCAAGGGAACTTTGGAAAGTAATATCTGACCAAAATCTAACCTAATTTAACTCTTGAGTTCTTTGTGCCCAGCTTTTCTTTTTGTAATTATAATCCCATGGTAATAATTGAGATAAAATACAATTTTCTATGTATTTAAATTAAAATTCATTGGTCAAAAAAAGTAGAGCTCTCTGTGTTCGTGTTGGCTAAGACAACACTAACATTCCCCTCAGCTTGACTAAATTTTAGTTTCTTCCCAACTATAGGGCCCTGACCTTTCTTTTCTTAAGAGCATTCACTCTAGAAAACTCGCAATTTTGTAAATTCTCTGTCCCTTTGTATGTAAATCTTCTTCAGTAGTGCCACTTTTACAATTTAGGAAATGTCCTTCTCAAGGACCTAAAAGCCATTTCTCCTAAATGTAAATATTGAAGGGGATAAACCCTCCTCCAAGTTGTAAAACTACCTTTTGTCATAAACAAAGTTTACTTTTCCTTTTGGTAAGGTGAATTACCACACACAGATGACCTATGATTCCCTCCACCTCAGTTATTAAATACTCTCCAGCCCTCTATTTCAAAAGATTTAATTTCTCTCCCCTTTTGCAATAGTCTTAAATAAAGTCTTCCTTGTCTGTTTAATCTTGTCCGGTACAAATTTTATTTTGACCATGACCCCTCCAATATAAAAGACGTTAGTAATTTTTCTAAAATTACAAATACAAATATTTGTCAATTCCTGGGTGTAAAGTTTTTATTTTTTTTTATTTTTTAAACTTTTTATTACTTTTACTATTAACATGACATCACTTATTTTTTACTTTTTTAATATTTTCAAGTTTTTGTTTTAATTCCAGTTGACTTACAGTATTATGTTGGTTTCAGATGCACAGCACAGTAATTCAACAGTTTCATACAAAAAATATAGAGTGCTTCATGAATTTGCATGCCATCTTTGCGCAGGGGCCCTACCAATCTTCTCTGTATTGTTCCAGTTTCAGTATATGTGCTGCTGAAGCAAGTATCTAAGTATAACTTTTTTAGATGGTGCCTCACTGCTGTGACGAAAGCCTCCTGCTCCTTCGTATTGTGGCATGACCTACCATCTGTCTATCTCTACATCTCCATGGGTCATCACCCTAACCCTGGTACCTGCGTTGTAGAAATGTTGAACTACTTTTGGTTCTTTAAAATGCTGAAAAATGAAAATCACTTCTTTTCCCCCTTCTGTGACTCCTCCCTCAGACTGAAAGTTCCTTAAAGGTGTAAGATCTGTCGTATTGATCCATCTAGCCCAGTGATCGCTATAAAGTAAGTCTTTGATACCATTTACTATATGTGGTTGCGCATGTAATAAAGGATGATAAAGGGACTAGAAGGGAAATAGAACATTAAGCCTTTAAGACAATTCATTATTCATGATAGAGATGAAAGTCTGAGAGGAAAAAGATGCTTTTGGAAGTTTATTCAATTTAGTTATCAAGCATGAGCTGATCTACCTTCTCAGCATGGTAACGGGAAAACAGCCCACAATCTTTGATACGTAAAAATCACAGTTAAAAATAATAGCATGGGAGACAGAGTAGTACAGAAGCTGTGTTCTGTATCCCATAACTAAAAAACCAAGGTAGGAAAACAGTCTTGTGAAAAAGTGGCTTACCTGCATAGTATAATTCACTCCAGCTTTTATTAGATGTTTGATTAATTCTGCTGAATGCTGGAAATGGACTTTTGCTGTAAGAAATTAAATTACATTATTCAATGCAGATACATTTGTTAGGATCAGAACGTTTTAAATCATTTTTTAAAGGGATTATGTTACCTCACATACATTGCACATCAACTCGAAAGCCAGTAAGATACGATGCTGATAAAACTTTGAGGTTTATGAAAAAAAAATACTAAACATTACAAAAAAATAGATTGACACAGGAGCTACTACTGAGGCTGTACTTCTTGTAAAGAATGGTATTTAAATTTACTTTATCATTTGTTTATTTCTAATTGTTCAAATATGTTATATCATTACAACTATTTAACACACTGAATATCTATCTGTATGATAATATAGCAAACCATCTTTCCGTTCCTCTCTGAGGATTACTGGGGCCCAGTCTCTGTCAGATACTGACATTTTGTTTTATTTTAAATTGGAAAAAATTATTCCATGTTAAGAAATTAGACTCTACATCTCATTATTGAAGGACTCAGTATTTAATGGGGATCATACAGGTTTCTCCTGTTTCCTTCTGTCTTCCCTCTCTGCCTGAACCTGAGGTCCAGAACTCTGAAATACACGGCACAGTAGATTGGAGCTGTGTAAATTGCCCTAACTAGCTCTGAAGACAGATGGAGCACTCAAACCTCTTTGTGCAGCACTTGGCTCAGATGCTGCCTGGCTATTTATTCCTATACTTTGTGCATCTTTAAATTTCTGTAAATAACTTTTAAGCTAACCTTTAAGTGTCTTTATCAAACTAGGTCGGACTTACATAGTTTAATCTTCTTCATTGCTCTAATTCTATGATGCTGCTTAATCCTACTACATAGCAGACAATAAAAGATTCCAAAAGATAATTTAAATCTTTTTAAAATCTACCCAAATCTTTTTCAACTTCTTCCTTTTGTACTTAGAGTATTACCATGTTACTTCTTTTTTTTTTTTAATATGAAATTTATTGTCAAATTGGTTTCCATACAACACCCAGTGCTCATCCCAACAGGTGCCCTCCTCAATACCCATGACCCACCCTCCCCTCCCCCATCAACCCTCAGTTTTTAAGAGTCTCTTATGGTTTGGCTCCCTCCCTAACTTTTTTTTTTCCTTCCCCTCTCCCATGGTCTTCTGTTAAGACCATGTTACTTCTTTCCTTTTTAAAATTTTTTTTAATGTTTATTTACTTTTGAAGGAGAGAGAGACAAAGTGTGAGTGGGGGAGGGGCAGAGAGAGAAGGAGACACATAATCCCAAGCAGTCTCCAGGCTCCAAGCTGTCAGCACATAGCCTGATGAGGAGCTCGAACTCATGAACAGCGAGATCATGACCCGAGTCAAAGTCGGTAGCTTAACCGACTGAGCCACCCAGGCGCCCCATCATGTTACTTCTAAGTAAGTTTGAAAATTACCCTGTAAATGTAAGAGTTATGAGAAATGCTGATGGGGGGGGGGGGGTGACAATGATTGAGGTAAAACGATCCCTAACAGAGCTCAGTTGTTTATTATCGAAAAAAAAGTTGGAAAGGGACTCTGTCATTTCACTGTATGGATTCAGCTGAGAAGATAAATGTACAAATATATCTTCCAGTTAGATTTTTTTTTGTTTAGTTTCTGGTGTGAATCCTGTTGGAATTTATCACTAGCCCCCATCCTAAAACAGGAGTATTAAGGGTCTGATTGTCTTTGTGAACTAATTTGTTGATAGTTTTTGGGGATAATATTAATAATAGTACTATTACAATGCCATTGAGCACCTATAATCCACCAGGCCCTTATGAGGTGTATGTATGTGGTGGGTGTATAAGTGTGTGTGTGTGTGTGTGCGTGCGCGCGCGTGTGTGCATGCACACACAGGTGCTTTTCCTCTGAAGTGGCCAGTGCTGAACCTCTGCTAGCATTTTATCAGTGGGGTGAAAACCCAGATCCATGGCTGAGTGACAGGAAGAACATGATTTTCTTTAATAGCTGCAACACATTGACAGAGACATTTGGAGAGCACTAATACATTTTAGGGTAATGACCAGATGTAAAATAATTTAACACCCAAGAGAACTTAGTCTCACAACTGATGCTTCAGAGCACATCATGACAGATTCAGAGCCTTCATGACAGATTCAAACCCCCTTTCTATGAATTAGTAGTTGTGTGATATTTGGCAGGTTAGATACATTCCATAATATTTACTTCCCCAATCAGTTAAGAGTAATAATACCTGTTATGCAACATTTTTGTGAAAAAAGGATAGTGTAATCTTAAAAGCTTTTGCCATATTTTCTGACATATACTCAACACTTGATTTCTATTTTTTGTTGCCACTATTAATATACATGTAAGATCTTAATACCTTAGAACAAGATTCTAATGTCTCAAAATGTTTATCCTCTTTTTCCTATATTTAACCCAACACAGGTATGAGATCATCTAAGTATTTTTTAAAATTTTATAATTGTTGCAGATTTTCAGAAAAGTTGAAAAGACCATACAGAGAGTCCATGTATGCCCCTTACCCAAATCCTCCTATTGTTAACATCTCACATTATTATGGCCCATTTGTTACAGTTAAGAAACATTTAGATATTATGACTCCTTAACCTCTTCTGATCTATGAGAAATCGTCAGACTTGTTTTTGATGACCTTGACAATTCTGAGGAGTACAGGTCAAATGTTTGGCAAATATACCTCATTTGGGTTTGTCTAATGTTTTTCTCGTGGGTAGACTGAGGTAATGGGTTTTTGGGACAAGACCATAGAGAATGCCTTTCTCATGAAGTGATGTCAAAGGTGCATACCATCAATGTTACTTGATCACCTGGCTGAGATGTTATTTATTGAGTTTCTCTATTATAAAGTCACTCTTTTCCCCCTTTTCCGTACAGTACTCTTTAGAAGCAAATCACTAAGTACAACCCATTCTTAAGGGGTAAGGGAGGAGAGTTAAGCTCTGCTTCCTTGAGGGAGTGTACCTACATAAATTATTTGGAATCATACCTAAGAGTGATTTGTTTCTTCTCATCCATTTACCTGTTTATTCAAATATACACACACTATGTAAATTTATGTAGTGAATAATACATTATATGTGGTATGTGTATTTGAAGTATACACTATATATACACACTATATACACATACGTTACATGCTGTAGACTGTGTATTTATATACATATACGTGTGTGTATATATATATGCATACACACACACACACACACACACACATACATCAGTATTGATCTACACTCTAATCATGTCCTGGCATACTTTAAGTTAAGGTAAACAGCTTATATAGTCTTTGCTATAAGACCTTTTTAGGGATATTGTCTGTAAATTAGAGTAAAACTACAGAGTCAGGGCAGGGTAGACCAACAAAATCAAGTTCAGGTGTTAGGAAATACTGATTCAAGGCTTTGACTCTGCTCACGAGCCACACAGCCTTTGTTAAATCAGTTTCCTCCTTGAAATTGATTTTTCTCATCTGTGAATGGAGCTATAAATACTCAGCCTTCTGTTGTAAAGTATCACATAAAATAATAAATATATATATATAAATTCTTTGAACCCTAAACACTTCAAAGAGAATATAAAATTATATTTATTACTAGTAATATCAATCACATCCATATCCAGTGTTTAAAGTGATGAAAAAAGGAGAAGTGATATAAAAGGGCTCTTTAGAAAGTTTTTGTGTTAACTTTAAATGAGTGATCTCATCAGAATTTTATCTCAGTGCTGGCATCTTTTTGCTATCCTGTTGTTTTCTCGGCTAGTTTCCATTTGAAGTGTGCTGAGTAACGCCACAGTGGCAGTCACCAGCCATATGCGGTTATTAAATTTTTAATTAATTAGAATTAAACAATTTAAAATTCAGTTCCTGATCATATTAAACACATTTCAAGTGCTCAAGAGCCATATGTGGCTGGTGGCTGTAGTGTTCCACAGCATAAGTACAGAACATTTCTATCATCCCAGAAAGTTTTATTGGATGGTGTTGTCATTGAGACTCACAACTTCCTTTCCTCTTGGTCTTGACTTCCTTCTTCCTACTCCCTATCACAAATTGACTTCTTTGTGCCGCTATCCTCTGCTATCACCTTCAGAAAGTTTACAGGGTCCTTTGTAAGTAAGTTCATAGATGTACCCCTTTGTTCAAGGTCAGACCCCATCAAGCAGTAGCAGCAAATACGATACTTACTGTCAGCAGTCCCGTGAATTATTAATATATTTTCTTCTTTTAAGCCATGAATATTATGGAGGACACTGGATGCCTATAAGGAAAGCACAAATATCTCTATATAGATCTACTTATATTTGTAATTTGACTGAATTTTTAGAACAAGTATACTCTTTCTTGATTATTTTAAATTTTGTTACCTGGTATGTGCTTTCTTCCCTAGATGGCATACCAAGATATCTTTCAGAGAATGCTGAGGCTGTGACCCAAGAAAACAGAAATTTTAGAATTTAAAAATCATTTGACTAGCTTATTTCATTATTTGATTTCTACATTTCATATGTTCCAGTAAAATTGATTGAATCAGTGAGGTGATAAACAGCTGAAAACATCTCTGATAGTACACAATAAGTGAGGTCAACTGAGCTCTTCTGCATTGGGATTTTCTTTTTCCTCTCTCTCTCTCTTTTTTTTTTTTTTTTTTTTTACAAATCAATACATTAGGTCAATTTGTAGGAAGTACTCACCATACAACTTCAAGTCTGTGATGGGTGCAATCACTGATCCACATTTAAAAAGCTTTTCATCTGATTTTAAGATCATTGATGCAATATAGCCACCATACCCCTGGCAAAATTAAAAAAAAATAATAATAATGTGTGTGTTGTGTGTGTGTGTGCTTGCGTGTGTGTGTGTGTGTGTGCACGCACGCATCACTTATCCCTGGAGATAATTTTAGCTTTTGATCACTATTTGGTAATATGCATAACAGAATGTCTTCTGATGTCTCAGACTTGAGGAAAGAATACGGTAAGATACACTTTGTACAGCTGGAAAAGGAAAATAATTTAAAATTTTAACAAGCTATTTTAATAACTTTAGGGAAAATATAAAATTAATTATATATCACCAGTGTCCAATGTTTGCTCTCTCATCTCATGTAGTATATTTGGGAACAACTCCAATTCATTCAAAGCTAGGGAAATATAGCCCTTATTAACTCGTACATCATTTTCAGCAAATTACATATGTATATTTAGTGAAATATTTAAAAATGATGGTTATGTAGAAATAGGAAATAAGAATTAAGTATTTATAATCTATTTTCACAAATACAGATTCTGCTTTCAGTCCCACACAATTCACTATTTGAATGAAATGAGATTGATAAATAATATTACTATTACGTGAGTTGGATTATTTTTCAAATTTAATTTTTAAATGTCCTCCTGCAAAGCTTTTGAACTAATTTAAATTCTTTTTTTATTTTTTTATTAAAATTTTTTTAACGTTTATTTATTTTTGAGACAGAGAGAGACAGAGCATGAACGGGGGAGGGTCAGAGAGAGGGAGACACAGAATCTGAAACAGGCTCCAGGCTCTTAGCTGTCAGCACAGAACCCGACGCAGGGCTCGAACTTACGGACCGTAGGATCATGACCTGAGCCGAGGTTGGCCGCTTAACCGAGTGAGCCAGTCAGGCACCCTGAACTAATTTAAATTCTTAAAAAAAAAAATCAAGATGTCCAGTTTTCTTTTGTAGTCCATGATTTGTCCAGGAAAATTCAATAAGAGATTTTAACAATTTAATAGATTTGGGCTAAGGGGAATGGCCTACTGAGTTATATATTCATTTTATAAATTAATTTTTAGCTGTACTCTGAGCAGTGTTCTTCATCTTGCTAGATATCAGAGTATCCTGGGAGATACAAAAACAATGAATACCCAGGCCTTAGCCTCAGAAATTCTGATGTAATTCGCTCATGATGAGGTCTACTTTAAAGATTACTAGATGATATTAGTGTTGTCCTATGCAATAGTAATCTGCTATCTTCACTAAATTCTTGAGATGTGAAATACAGAATCTCATTTATGCTTATTTGGACTATTTAAAAATTGGGATGATTGACATCAAAGTCCTAAATGCAGTCAGAGATTACCGAAGTATCTGAGAGAACAAAGAGTAGCAGAATATGCCACCCCAAAATACGCCACTTTGCCTATTGATTATTTTGAGCTGCAGGCACTTGGAGAATAACAAATGACAGGGAAAGCCTTTCTCTGAACTCCCACTACCGGCCTAAAGACAGATCCTCCAGAAAGAACTCAATTATCATAGATCCCCTTCCTGGGAGTGTCATCAACTAAGGAAGATTGACTCTTGTCACTAGAAGTCCACAACACACCTGGAGAGATTGTCACAAAGTATCACATTTCCTATCTGTTCTTCTAAGGGCCCATTCATCTTTGCTAATAATCAGTCTCCTAAAAGGCCTATATCCCACTCCCCTTTCCCTATTAAGATGGTATGTAAGCCTGAATTCTAAACTCACCTGAGAGAGTTACTCACTTTACCTGGGTATGTCCCATGTATACATGCGTGAGGTGTACATGTCAATAAACTTCTGTTGTTTTTCTCTTGTGGATCTGTCTTTTATTACAGGGGTCTCAGACAAGAGTTCAGAAGGGTAGAGGGAAAATGATTTTTCATCCTTTGCCCATGTCCGTTTTGTCCTAGATTAGTTGGCTAGTACCCAGAAGCTTGAGCAAAGCTTCTCCAACAATTGGGAACTAAGGGATGTAAAATTATCCTTCATAGACGTAAGCCATCACAGAGTGCCTTTACTCATTCTTTTTGTAAGATATAAAAATATCCTTAGGTCAGCAAAATTCAGAAGTAGTAGGCTTAAGAGTGTTAACACATATAAAGAAAGAAGTGGAAAGGAAGAACAATTTCCCTCAATCCTCTGAATTCATTGCTGATGCCTTGTAATAAAAGATTATCAAGAGAAAAAACAATTGGGGTGGGTGCCTGTGTGGCTCAGTTGAATGTCCAACTTTTGATTTCGGCTCAGGTCATGATCTCACAGTCATGGAATTGAACTGGGCATATTGCTTGGGATTCTCTCTCTCTCTCTTCTTCTGCCTCTTGTGTGCCCTCTTTCTCTCTCTCTCTCTCTCTCTCTCAAAAAAAAAAAAGGAAAAAAAGAAAAAATGTTTATTAACATGCATACTTCATGTACACATGGGAGATATCCAGTGAAACTGAATAACTCCTTAAAAATGGCCCAAGCCACCACCTTAAATACCATCTTTAGCCAAAGGCAAAAGGAAGATGTTGAGCGTGGGGTGCCTGGGTGGCTCAGTCAGTTAAGCACAGGACTTTTGATTTTGGCTCAGGTCATGATCTCATGGTTCAGTTCCTGAGATTGAGCCCCACATCAGGCTCTGGACTGACAGCACCGAGCTTGCCTGGCATTCTCTGTTTCTCTCTCTCTCTCTCTCTCTCTCTCTCATCTCCCCCCCACACTCATGCACTTTTTCTCACTCTCTTTTAAAATAAACAAACATTAAAAAAGAAAAAGAAAGAAAGATGTTGGAGGGAGCTGTTATGGGAGGTTACGAGGAAAAGAACTATAAACAAGGATAAGGTTGGTTAGGCAGATTTAAGTCTGATTTGCAGTCAGTGCCTTCTGTTAATAAGAGTTTCTTTATGGTTTAGAGTCAATCTTCTCATCCTGGTTCAGGGAGGGAGACACAAACGGAGATTTCCTTTATAAATGTAAATGTCTCTTACAAAAGAGTAACTTCTGTTTCCAAAGCTTCTCCTGTGTCTGCTGTTTTTTAAAAGAATCAGCTCAAAATAATCCTTATGCCAAAGAGGCATTTTCTGGGATGGCATATTCTCCCCTTCAGAAATATGCAGGGATGGGATGAGTTCTGCAAAGCAAGTAAGTAAGTAACTATTATAGAGCAAAAGTGTAGAAAACCCCTAAAAGTTCTGTCCTTAAAGGGAGCTTTTCCAGCATATTGTTCCTTGTTCTTGATTAGGGAGGTAAGACCAAGATGTTGCAACCCAAGAGGTTTCAAGTATGTCCCATGGGGCAACACTGTTTCCACAGTGAAACAGTTGATGCACACCTCTGTTGATAACTTTTCTGGTTCTAGTTCCACAATGGAATTACAGCAGACTTTCAATTGATAATAATTTGGTTGCTTATATAACCTGACTACTTTGAGAGAATGGGTGAATATTCCAATCCACAGAACAGCTATACATCACAATTTACTAATATAAATTAATAAATTGGTATTATGCTTTTTGTTTGTTTTTTACTCCCATTTCACATAAATATCAGTCTGATTCTTTCCAGGAATTAAATAGGATGGTGTCTTCCAGAGAAGGGGCAGATTCCAGAACAATGCCTTTCAATTTGAAAGTTCATTCAAATCACTTGGAGATCTTGTTAAAATGCCTATTCTAATTCAGTAGATTCCAGGGGATGCCTAGGCTGTTGCTCCACATTTTCAATAACAAGTTCTTACAATATAATAACATAATGAATATCCCTGCCCAAACATCTCCCTAGCTTCAATCAGCATTCCCTACACCAGTGGAGATTTAAACATATATATCAATGTTCTCGAAAACAGTTCAATCTGTGGAGAATGGGCTGTAGGGTTTTCCGTGTGATTCTAAAGTGAAACCAGGGCTGTAAATCATTGGTGCTGCCCAAAGAGTTACATCTTACCACTTTTTACATGAATTTGAGATTAATGAAGCTAAATACTCTTTAAGACTTAATGATAGTGAAAGTTGTTAAATAAAATTCTCTCTATAGCATTCAAAAACCTAACCCCAAAATACTGCTTTAATTTGATTTATTTCAACAAAATAACTTCTATTTTTAAAAGAAAAATAGACACTGGGAGGCGTTAGAATAAATTAAATTTTAATTGCTCACCTTCCTCTCTGCCATTTTATATTTATTCACTGAATGCAAGAATAGATCATGAAAGAGTTCTCAGAAAATACATTCTGGAAGAGGGTGGAAATCAGATATAAGTTCTAGCTGGATACAGTATTATAACTTTAATTATCAAAACAACTATCTATAAGGAAGATGCCAGAAAATGTGGGTCATCATATTGATTTAATCAAATAGGGGGCGTTTTTTATTTGCTATAGATCAAAAGTAGTTAATACTTAGACTGTTCTGTTCAGTTGTGCTGTCTGTCATTTCATTGGTTTCTCAGTTATCGTATTTTTCCATTCGTTGTTATGTCCTTTCCATTTGCAAAGCATTTTAGCATTAGAATCTATCTTTTATAAGTTGTTGTCCGGTGCATTTAAAGTATAGAAATGTTTCCTGAGATTTTTTTTTTATCTTAAAAAAGATATACGCATAGTGGAAGAAACTGAATCTAATAGGTAGATGGACTTAGAGGAGCAGGCAGTGGAGTCTGTAATACCATTTTACTGAGGACTAACATTTTCATGTGCCTTGTGTTTTAAGATAATCATTGAGTTTTTTGAGTATTCCCGACAGAGTTCATGAATAGTCAAAAAGATATACTGATAGAATTAAAAAAAAAGATATTTCCTGGGGCACCTGGATGGCTCAGTCAGTTAAGCATCTGACTTCAGCCCAGGTCATGATCTCAGGACTCTTGGGTTTGAGCCCTGAATCAGGCTCTGTGCTGATAGCTCAGAGCCTGGAGCCTGCTTGGGATTCTGTGTGTGTGTGTGTGTGTGTGTGTGTGTGTGTGTGTGTGTGTGTCTGTGTGTCTCTCTCTCTCTCTCTCTCTCTCTCTCTCTCTTTCTCTCGCTCTCTGCCCCTCCCCCACTTGTGCTTGCTCCTTGCTGTCTCAAAAATAAAGAATAAAAAAATTAACAACAAAAAAGATATTTCCTATCCTTAGATTCGTGATTCTTTGTAAACCACATATCACTTATAGTACACAATGAATTAATTTGAAATAAAAATACTGTACGTTAGGAGTAACAGTTTATTGCAGTTTTATTTTGCTTTAAATCTTAATTTGTTTAATGTGATCACAAATTTTATCACAATTCTTACAATTCTGCCTTGATTGTTTCCTTCATATTCTATATATTAAAAGCTTGAACCTTTTAGAAGTGACTCCATGTTAGTAACAAGACCTATCCCAATGGAGAATATTTTATAGCTTTAAATAATTACCTCCCTAAGTAAAGTTTTAACAAGTTTCCATATTCCTGTGTTTATACTTTTCTTTTTCTTTCTTTATATATATATTTTTCGTTCCTAGATATCTGTGTTTCTTGTGTCCTCAAATTTCCCTGACTTAGATCAAACATGATTTCCTAGTGAAATCTTTCCTGTCTTATGAATGAAAATTGCTACCTTATCTTTATCTTGGGCCACCTATCTGCCTATCTGCTTTATTTTTCTGAATTGTCCTATCATTAACTGACATTTCATATATTGTACTAAGTAAGTTGTCTTTTATTTATCTTTACTCACTGAACTAGAAATTCAAGAAAGCTTGTTTGTTTTTGTGACTGCTGTATGTCCAGCACATTCAGACATACTAGGCACATAGTACACACTTGATAAATGTTTATAGAATGAATTAATTTTATTCCCCATTGATGTAGCCTGGTAATCATAGCAATATCCATTCTATGTATCATGTTTATAGGTTTTGAATTTTGCCATCCATTTTCAATTCATATAGTTAGTCTTTTCCTTTTTTTTAACATATAAGTGAGAAATTTTTTTCAAGAAGTTTTCTTACCATTAACATTTAGATATAATTTCTTGATAGAATGAACATTAAAATTATGACACATTATGTAAGGTTAGGTTAGGTTCTGGGGATAGCCACCTATTGGCACTGGTGGGAAAAACCTGAGGAACTAATGCAAAGGGATTTTATGACTCAAATGAAAGGAAGACTGCTGAAAGTTAATAAGCTAGACATTCACCTCAATAATTTAAGAACAAAATAGATTTAAATAGTAGAAGAAAGAAAATAATGATGGTAAGGGCAGAAATTAGGGAAATCAAAAACAAAGATGAGAACAGCTAAGCCAAAATATGGTTCATTAAAAAAGGAGGTGGGATGGGGGATGGAAGGGAGTCAAGCAGGGAGAAAAGAGCAAGTAAGAGAGAGAGTGCATGCAACCTAAGACAAGCAAAGGCAGAAAGGCACTAATAAACCAAACTGGGAGTCAAATGAGACCTTATCACCACAGTGAAATGATTAAACGTATAGTAAGACAGTATATACTATGCTTTAAAAATAGTCTTTAAACATATATGAAATGGAAACAATTATTTTAAAAGTACTAAAACTGACTTCAGAAGAAATGGAAAAATCTTGATAGTCTTGTATTGATTAAATCAATTTAAATATTAATTAAAATTTTCCAACAGAGAAAGAAACAGCCCCAGATACGTTTACAATCTAATTCCAGAAAACCAAGATGATTAGACCCCAGCCAATTTTATGAGTTTAGGATTGTTTTATTTGATATGGAAACAAAACAAGTACATTCCAAGAAAAAAAAAAAATTACAAGACTTAAGAGTCTTGAAGCTAACAATGTTCCTTTGTATGCTCAGAAAGCCACCTTCTAAATTATAATTCAGTCACAGATAGGCATATTTGGTTAATTGGAAATGGAACATTTTTTTTCCATTTAAAATCTAATTATATTTCTTTGTTTATATCCTATGTCAGTCTTTCATATATTTAGACTGTCAATTACCCTGAGGTTCATCAGCCCCCTAATAAAATGATAAATATGGGATTTTGAACTTCTAAATCTGAGGCCTAGAGCTTTATTTCTTCCTGTTTATAGACTAGCACTCAGCTTTCTAGTTAATATGAAGGACTTTCTAAGGTCTGTGCCAAGACTTCCTTTTGGTTTTGTCATTTTTCATTCCTTTATATGAGCCTTAATTATAGTCAATTATTTTATTTCATGTTCTTTGAACATTTACCTGAGAGCCTTCTCCTTGTCCTCTACTTGCTGAATGACTTTCACTATCCAATTTATGTTCGACTTTTTCTATAAGGCATTTTACAACCTTTTGAATCTAAATTTCCATAATAATGAATGTGTGTGTAGCTTATTTGATCTTTTATACTTATGTATGTGTATAGTAAGTAGAGCCTTGAAATACATAAGAACTAAGTCCTTTGTAAATTATTACATATCTCAGGACCATTAAAGAGTAAAATGTTGTCAATTTTATGCGCTGTGTATGTGGTAACAAACACCTAATATAGTATTACCAACTTAACCACTTTTAGGTGCACAGTTCAGTAGTGTGTAGTGTATTGTGTCTTGTCTAGTGTCTGTATTGTGAAACAAATCTCTACAACTTTTTCATTTTCCAAATCTGAGATCCCATTACCTATTAAGCAACAAACTTTATTTTTCCCTCTCCACCTAGCCCTTGGTAATCACCATTCCACTCTCTGTCTTCATGAAATTGACTACTCTAGATATTTTATGTAAGTGGGACCACACAGTATTTGTCGCTCTATGACTGGTTCACTTCACTGAGCACAGTGTCCTCAAGGTTCATCCATGCTCTCGCATGTGATAAGTCTTCACTGTGTGCACTTGTTAATTTGTTGAGTTTCCATGTCTTTGGAATGATCACTTTCTTAGACATTTCCATTATTTTGCTAATATCTTTCTTAGTAATGATGGGGGGGGGGTGTTGCCTGGGTGACTCAGTTCGTTAAGCGCCCAACTTTGGCTGAGGTAATGAATTCACGGGTTCTTGCTTTTCCAGCCCCGCATTGACCTCTGTGCTGACAGCATGGAGTGTGGAGCCTGATTCAGATTCTGTGTCACCCTCGCTCTCTGCCCCTCCCCCACTCATGCTCTGTCTCTCTCTCTCAAAAATAAAATCAATATTAAATAATGTATAGGGGTAGGTTTTCCTTTATTTATTTGTACTTGTGTCAGAGAAGCATTGTCCCTGTAAATCTCTTGAATATTGTGAAGGGCAAGAATACAATAAAGCAAAGACATGGTACACTGCAGGTATCTGAAGTCAGGGGAGAGTGGTGGTGGTTTGGGCTGATTTACAATTTATTCATTTGTTAAATAGCTTTGCATATACCTATTTGTCAGTGAATACCACAAAAATTTATGCCCAGTGAAACTGTCGGTTATTCTGGTCCTGTATCTCTGAGTTCACTTATGGATAGTAAAACTTGTTTTATATTTAAATCCATGAACACCAATAATTTTCTTTGTCTCCAAACTATAATAGTACTAGACCTCCTTCCTTTCATTTTAGTACCTGTATAGTGTCTAGCCTAGTGATATGCATAAACTAGGTGCTCAGTGAGTATCTATGTGGAGTCTCTATCCACACTGTGAAAATGATATTGGACCTGACGTAAAATTACTGCAATGAGAAGTAAATATCACGCAGAAAACACCACAAAGACCTAATTATGAATATTGGTCCTCTTTCAGTTTCTGAGCCATGTACGTCATCCTTAAGGCTGTGGTACTTGATCCTTCTATAGAGAACACCCTGCCTCAAGAGATTGGTACAATTGGCTCCCTTTTGTTATTCAGGTATCAGCCTAAATATCACTTAATCCAAGGGGCCTTACTTGACCCCTTAATCTAAGAACATTAGCCCTTTCTAGAGTTAACTTATGTCCACTTTTTTTGTTTTTTGGTTTCCTTGTAAGACTTCATGCTATATGAAACCATGTTTTGCATTTATGTGTTTATCAAGTTCTTCTTTCTAGAAGATATGCTTTACAAAAACAGATTTTGTTGTTATTATTGTTTAGTTGCTGCTCTACTTATAACACCAGCACCAATTGGATTATAGATAATTGCTGGATTAATAAATGACTGTATATAGTATTAATTATAATATTACATTTTAAAGAATGGTACAGAGAGATTATAGTAAAATGGGGAAATTATATATGCACACATACAAACACATGTATATACCTATATGTATAATACACATATGTAAATCTGTGTGCTTATATACATATGCATAACATTTCTATTTACCTTTCCAAAAATGCTCAATCTTTTGGAATCAATGTATGGCTGTTTCAGTAGAAATCTGCAATGAGGAAAAAAAACATTATATTTTCTTGAGTTAAACACACATGGGAATTCATTTTTGGCACCCACACACATGCAAATGTACACACAAAACCCAGAAGTCAAACCAGAAATACTTTAGTGGTTGGAGCTTTATCTTGCTACTCTAAGTGATGGTCCAGTTGTTTGGGCATCACCTGGTAGGAAGATACAAATGCCGAATTGGGGACCCCATTTCAGGCCTGCAGATCTACATTTTGACAATATCCCAGTCAGTTTCTGTGTACTGGTTTAAAGAACCTACTAGTTTTCTAGGTCATTCCTGCCAGCGGGGGAATGGTGTCTGTGAAAGTTCAAGAATTATAGTTAACTGGGAAATAATAGACTTTGTAGGTTATTGTAAATAAATACTAGAGTGGTTTAATTAAGGTTGCTCCAATTTTTAAAAATCTAAAGTGAATTTTAATTCCAAGGAGGCGGAAGTTCGATAATTGTTTTATTACCTGTGATGAGTGAAAAGTACTTGAAGAAATGAATGCAAGTCTATACGACTAACTTAGAAAATTGTCTATTCACTAAAGTACAGATTGCTGTACTAAAGTATATGATTCAAAGGTAATGTATCATATACCTAGCTTCTGTCATTAAAGGAAAAACAGTAGGAAAATGCGGACCCACTTACTTCACAGCTGCTATTTGGTCCTTTACTTCCACTGAACCTAACCTTCGATGAATCTCCTGCAGAATTTTCAGGCCCTGGAATCCACTTCCTCTGCCATCAAATCGTGCCGTGATAACATTATCTGTGTCAACAAGTACTGAATCCCAGTCAATGTGGAACTTATCTGTAACCAGCTGGCCTCCTGGTTCTTCATCCCTGTAAATACCAACACATTGGACCAAAACAAGAGCAATTGACCATGTGGTAGAAATTTTAGCTTTCGCACTTACTATTTCAAAATTTTGGAAAAGACCCAGGTTGCCTATTAAAATTTCTGTTGATCCTTGATAAGAAGCCTGAAAGTATCTGTTAATCCTTGATAAGAAACCTGAAAGTATAATGCCATTTTCCTTTGTAAAATTTCAAATGAAAAGTTCTCTAATGCACTGAAAACATGAAACACGATTTAAAACTGTTCATACGAGATTATTGTAACTCATTTTTCAAATGAGAGAAAGGAAGAAAAATACATTAACTTTCCATAAGCATTTCTAAAGAACAATGATCAAGTTGACATACGGGCCCTACTTTATTGGATTTCTTCCAGATAGTGTGTTTTATACATGTCTTGGAGATGGTGTACAAAGGCTAAAGGATCTGTTAGCAGAACCAGTTATGGAGACTTAATAATAGTTTAACCAGCATTAAAAAGACAACAGACCCAAAATGAAGTCACTTATATTAAATTCCAAAACTTAATAAAGCCTAACCTAATTGCACTTCTAGCCTCTCCCAGAACTGGAATTTTAAACCAATGAAAATCAGGAATTTCCTGTTCAGTACTATGAAGTAATCTACATATTAAGACCCCTCCCATAGCCCCCATCTTCCCCTTAATGGAAGGTGACCTGGGCTGAAACAATCTTTTGTGTTCTTTTGCTAAAACCCTTCTTGTCCCACCCCATTTCTGCCTATAAAATCCTTCCATTTTGTACAGGTCCTTGGGGATTCTATTTGCTAGACGGGATGCTACCCAAATCAGGAATCCTGAATAAAGCCAACTAGATCTTTAAACTACTCAGTTGAATTTTGTTTCTTGACACAATAAATGGACAATCCTAAAGACTTTCTGACTCAAATAGAAATACTACGTTAATATACCCTGAATTTGTTTTTGTGGTAGAATTCTCACTAAGGAGAAATTAAGCATACATTGAGGAAATATGGTTTTTCATCACTAAAGTTAACTAGAAAAGAGAGACACAGATGTTTGAAAAATTTGAAAACTAGAAGTAAAGAAGGACACACAAGTTACAAAGCATGAACATTGTCTCTGGCAGGAAAAAGTGGTACAACTTTAAAATGTCCAATTACAGTGGTACTTATATTTTACTTTCTAGAATATAGAAAAGGGAAAAAAAAGCAGAATCTCATAAAATCACAGATAATCTAGGTCCAAACATAGTTCAAATGTTCATTTGTCCATGTGATAGATTTAAAGAGCATCAACATCTAATTTTCTGAGAACATCTCCAATTTTAGTTGAGCTGTGTACCAGAAATCTTTACCCTATTCACTCTTGTAAGGATACCAATCTCTTGACTTCTTGTTTATATAAATATGTTGCTTAGAAGCACCAGTATATACCAATACATAAATTAACCCCCATCAGCAAGCTTCTAGGTTATCAAATTTGCTAAGGAAAATAACTTCCGGGCAGCAAATAGAACTGAACAGATACAGGGGCCATGTGAGATCAGTGAGTTAGGTAAAGGAGGAGGTAGGAAATAGGAAAAAAAAATAGGACAATTAAAATTTACTAAAAGCTTTTATAGGCTAAATTTTGTCTCCGAAAATCTACATGTTGAATCTCTAACACCTACTGTCTCAGAATGTAACTGTATTTGGAGATAGTGCCTTTCTAGTGGTGATTCAGTTGAAATGAGGACATTAGGGTTGGCCCTAATCCATCTGACTAGTATCCTTATAAGAGAAAACTAGTACACAACAGAGACCCTAGGGACATGAACCAGGCAGAAGAAAGACTCTGTGAAGAGACACGAGGGAAACCAACTGCAAGCCAAGGAGAGAGGTCTCAAAAGGAATAAAATCTTCTGACACTTTGACTTTAGACTTATATTGTCCAGAACTGTGATAAAATAAATTTTTATTGTTTAGCATACCCAGCCCTATTAAAGTAATAAAAATGTCTTCTGTGGTTTAAGTACTTGAGATCCATTATTTTACTTACTATACACTACCAGAATTTATTTAACCTTTCTGGGGATGAAGTTGTCTTTTGCATGGCTTATTTCCTGCATTATTTCTCCTATACTGTAAATAAACTGTGCCATGAAAGTGTTTAATCATGATCTCCCACCATTCCCCCCAAGTCACATAATTAGTGGTGATCCTGTGAGCCAAATCTCGATCTGTTTGGTCTTTCCACGGTGTCTTCAATCTTTAACTCTTCTTGTGATTTTTTTTTTTTTTTCAACGTTTATTTATTTTTGGGACAGAGAGAGACAGAGCATGAACGGGGGAGGGGCAGAGAGAGAGGGAGACACAGAATCAGAAACAGGCTCCAGGCTCCAAGCCATCAGCCCAGAGCCTGACGCGGGGCTCGAGCTCACGGACCGCGAGATCGTGACCTGGCTGAAGTCGGATGCTTAACCGACTGCGCCACCCAGGCGCCCCTGTGATTTTATTTTTAATTTAATTTAGTTTTTACAGCATTAGCTCTTGATCAGTTTATTGGGAATTTTTACTACACATACCCACGTGCTTGTTCTAATTGCTAGAGTTCTAATTGCCTAGTTCAGAACAAAGTGCAGAATTGCTATTTTTTCCAGATTCCCAGGTGATACTAATATAACTTGTCTATCCATTGAGAAGTACCATGAATCATTATGCCTAGCACAGTTTGTGGTACCTGAACACAGAAAAGGCTGTTTACCTAGATTTTTTCAGGGAAAATATACTCATGTAAAGTTTAAAATGGAAGGACTTTTAAAAAGCCTTTAGTTTATGAGGGCTGATGGGGGGTGGGAGGGAGGGGGAGGGTGGGTGATGGGTATTGAGGAGGGCACCTGTTGGGATGAGCACTGGGTGTTGTATGGAAACCAATTTGACAATAAATTTCATATATTTAAAAAAAAAATAAAATGGAGAACATTTACACAAAAAAATAAATTAAAAAAAATGAAAAGCCTTTAGTTTAAATAAAGTGACTATATTTTGAAGCTTGGGGATTTACTGCAAATATTGGAAAGCAAAACATGATTCACTTCAATGATTAACTTCAATTTTTTTTATTTTTTTTAACGTTTATTTATTTTTGAGACAGAGAGAGACAGAGCATGAACGGGGGAGGGCCAGAGAGAGAGGGAGACACAGAATCTGAAACAGGCTCCAGGCTCTGAGCTGTCAGCACAGAGCCCAAGGCGGGGCCCGAACTCATGGGCTGCGAGATCATGACCTGAGCCGAAGTCGGACGCTTAACTGACTGAGCCACCCAGGTGCCCCTTAACTTCAGTTTTTAAACTTAGTAAAAATATGACCAGATGGTCATACTTTACTCTGAATGTTGATAGGCAAGACGCTAAGGCTCAAAGACTCTTTGTGTCCTTGTCTTTAATACTGGCAAAATACTGGCTTCCTTGTCTCAAGGAGTTTCGTGTGCATTAAATGGCATAATGTATTTGAAATATTTTACAAAATATAGTAAGAAATGTAAAACAGTGTTTAGATTTATCACACAGTAGAAACTTGTTGCTTTTCTGTTTGTGAGCAGTTTTGCTTATATTGAGCATATTTCCTTGCAGTTAAAAAACCAAAAAAAAAAAAAAAAAAAAACAAAACAAAACTATATAAAGGCTTTGGGCCAGTTGTGCAGAAATAAAACTGGGCAGTATCTGTGGATAAAGGTAATGTGTCATGTCATATGACGTATTATGTCAGATGGACCAATGATACCTAAAGACTTCTAAGAAAATATAAAACTGTAATGAACAGACCCTTTGGAGTGAGATCACACTGTAAAATGTTTTCTTGATATGTAAGATAATAGTTTTCCAATTTATATATGAACCCCATTGAATTGTTCACAGCAGTTTAATGAGTTGAGTTCAAAGCTAATGTACGTGTAGACAAAATGTTAATTATAGACATTTTATGGCAGGCAAATTATCTTAAGATACAGTTTAAAATAAGGCACATTTTTCAAACTTAATGATTAATAAATGTTTGTAGATTTTTAAAAACAAAAACCTTTAATCCCTTAAAGTTTGCAATACCCAATGAAAAAATACAATTCCACTCCTTTGGTATTTTCTCTTAATTGTCATGTTTAACTTCAACATTGTCTTTACAGTTTTCAGTGTTAGAATACAAAATGATATCAATACATTACCAAAGATCTTAACACATTTCTCCATCTAGTTGGGTTTATTGTTTGTTCTTTTTTGGTGTATGTTACAAGCATATCTATTTCAAGATGAGTTATCAAAGAACATGAATTATGCTAAGCATTGTTCTTATAAGGAAAAAGCCAGACAATTGCAGGAACGGGGTGGAGATTCTTCACAAAGTGTTGAGCAAGAAATACTAGATTATTTTTCTGCAAATGAAGGCAAAAAATACTGCTTATTCGGTGAGATAGAAATAGTAAGACACGTGGCAGTGAGAATGAACACAAAGAAGTACTCCAAATCACCCACCAATAAGAGGGGGCCACGACTCATTTAATTTGGTCATGTAGAA
Organism: Herpailurus yagouaroundi; assembly: GCF_014898765.1. Classification (NCBI taxonomy): domain Eukaryota; kingdom Metazoa; phylum Chordata; class Mammalia; order Carnivora; family Felidae; genus Herpailurus; species Herpailurus yagouaroundi. Next base: position 13,823,419 of record NW_024412395.1, read on the forward strand.
TTGGTGAGCTCCAGTTTATTTTGTTCCCTTTTGTCTTTCTCTGAGTGTCACCTTCATCTTTGTAAATTTTTTTAAGATCTAAGTGTTTATATATAATTTTTAAAAATCTTAATTCTAGTATAGTTAACATATGGTATTGTATTAGGTTCAGGTCATCTTCCTGCACTATTTTGTTTTACTCTCTGTCTCTGAAAACTCTGGGGACTCATAGAAAGGAGGGTGTTTCAAGGCTGAGAGTGGGGACATACAATTTTGTTCAAAACTGTGGTAAAAGAACAATTACATCTGTTTTAAGCAGTGGAAAGATCACAACATTTATTTCCTAACCCAGGTAGGAAATAAAGTGCTTTCCACTTAAGCAGTGGAAAGATCACAACATTTATTTCCTAACATGGGTAGAAAAATAAAATTACTACTAAGCTTTTCTTAGAGGTTAAGTTCTTGGGAGATAGGCTCCTCATTTATTTCAATACCTTCAACACTACACGTGCCTGAATGGATGAAGAGTTCAAGATATGGGCATATAGTAAAATATAGAAAGGAAGATGAGTTTTATACATGATATTTAACAGACCTTTAAAATGACAAAACAATCTTTATGACCTAACAGAATACCTATACCAAACCTGAATTAAAGTGTGAAGAACAATCAAATTGTTCAGACTGCAATGTTTGGTCAAGTTCACAAAGTGCTACTTAAATTCATGTATGGAGCTTGAATTTATGTTCAGAAAACATAGATTTTGGTCCTGACTTTGTTAGGAAGTGCTGAGTTTCCCTGAGTAATTATATGCTGTTTTTATTTTTATTGTTCTTGTTTGTAAAATACTATGTTGTAAATAGTTAAGATTACGTACAGTACATTTTTAAAAGCCTTTCCCTAACAGTAAAACTAAGGTTATAATAAATGGAAGGGAAATATATTTTTTTAAGGTGGGGAAGGGGAGAGGGAGAGGGACAATCTTAAGCAGTCTCCACACTCAGCACAGAGCCAGACATGGGGCTCGATCCCATGACCCTGGGTTCATGACCTGAACCAAAATCAAGTTGGATGCCCAACTGAATGTGCCACTCAGGTGCCCAAAGAAAATATTTTCTAATGAGTACTCTTTACTTGACTGATCTATTGGGTGGCAGAATTTGTTTTCCTACATGGCAGAATTTTAAAGCTGCTATACTGATAGCTGTGTATCTATCCAGTGGGATATGAAAGGAGGAGACACAGAATTGCTTAGTCACCTCAGTTCTTTCCTCTTTCTGGGCCTAGAATAGATAGATTTCAGCTGCATGAAAGCTAGATGAAAGCTAGAATCATTGACAACTAAGTGTTGCAATTTTATTTTAGATAGGATAGACTTAAAACGTGTGAAAGGAAGGGAAAAGAATACAATGGGAGGTGAGCTTAGGGAAAACAAAAATAAAACTGATGCCACAAAGAGCCATCGCCACACTAAATTTTTAAGGAAAATCAATTGTCAACCCTTCTGATTTTGTCTTTAGGAGATCCTTCATTTCATAATTGGTGCGTTTTACAGGACATTAGCCTTAAATAATATTTTCTTTGCCTTAATATGAATTTTACTAAATAGAAGTTTATAGTTAGGGATGATTTAGTTGTAACATATGTGAAGTTTGACCTCTTTGAATTTTTTTTTTAACGTTTATTCATTTTTGAGACAGAGAGAGACAGAGCATGAACGGGGGAAAGTCAGAGAGAGAGGGAGACACAGAATTTGAAACAGGCTCCAGGCTCTGAGCTGTCAGCACAGAGCCTGAAACGGGGCTCGAACTCACGGGCCGCGAGATCATGACCTGAGCCGAAGTCGGATGCCCAACCAACTGAGCCACCCAGGCGCCCCGAAGTTTGACCTCTTTGAAGCAATACATACATATGTATGTGGGCTAAAGGCCTCTTGGCCGATTCCTTCTATTTCTTATTTTATGATCCTTAGATTTCTTCTCATGGATGCATTGTCCCACATGCAGAATGGCAGAATGAGTTTTGTTGTATATTTACTATATCATATGAGAATTATTATTTTTGCCTGTCAGAGAACTGTTTCTTGTCCACATGCCCCTCTTCTTCCATTAGGAGTATTATTAATATCTGTAAATTTCTGATCTGTGGTTTGTTTATAATACAGTTTTGGCTGAATATCATAACTAGTTCTGCTGTCATGCTGACAGCAGAGAGCCCAATGTGGAGCTCGAACTCACGAACCACAAGATCATGACCTGAGTCGGATGCTTAACCAACTGAGCCACCCAGGCACCCCATGATATGGTCCAGGTTATTTAGGCCTCTACTTAGACCCTTTCTTACACTGGCAAAGCCAGTGTTTCTGGTGGTAGTAATGATGAAGCCTAGTTGAGAATACATACAAAATTAGGCTTATCAACCAAATACTCAAATTGTATTACTCTTCAACACTTGTGTTCATATACTTGCATTCATAGATCCTGTTCACATTAAACCTTTTAGAAAAACTACCTGCATCAATCCACTGGAATTAGGGATTGCAGGGATGTGGGAGTTCCATCCTGGAAAGAGCACAGGGTGGTATGATGGTAAAACCAAAGTGAGTTGAGCCCAGGTCCAGTGGCTTTAGACAAATTACTTCCCTTCCCTATGCCTAAGTCCCTAAGTTTGCTTATCTTTGGTGTAGAGGATGATAATAAGACTGTCTCCCTAGTAAAATAATGGCAAGGATTAAATGAGAAAAAAAATACATATGCAAACATAGCACAGTGTCTGGTTCTTGATAGATACTAAATATTAATTAACCCAGTTCTGTCCAATGCTATAGGACTTGACCTTTTCATTTTCTGTTTCCCTCTTGGAAGCTGAGCTGCTATATCTGGTGATTCCCTAGGCAATTCTGCATTGATAATTCCTGAGCCTTTGTTTAACGATAGTCAAGTTTTTCTTATTTTGCTTAGTCTAAGGCACAAATTCAGTTGCACTAAAAATGTTCTACTTGGTGGGCACCTGGGTGGCTCAGTCAGTTAAGCGTCCAGCTCTTGATTTCCGCTCAGGTCAGGATCTACAGGTTGGTTAGATAAAGCCTTGCATTGGGCTCTGCACTGGCAGTGAGGAGCCTCCTTGGGATTCTCAATCTCTCTTTGCCCCTCTCTTGCTCATGTTCTCACTCTTTCTCAAAATAAATAAACTTAAAAACAAACAAAAGTTCTGCTTTTCACAGTGGGTGGGTCTTTCAGTTAATTAGAATGAAAGATGTGTATATGTAGACATTTGTGTGTGTGTGTGTGTGTGTGTGTGTGTCTATGTCTATCTATTTGGTTACTTTCCACACATGGCTATGTGTGTTTGTACTATGTGCATCCCTGTATGTGTAAGTTCTTTCTTTTGCTTCCACAGATGTATAATTTTTCTAGCACCAAAAATAAAAAATAAATAAAAATAGATAAAAACAGAAAAATCTTACCCTGGTATACTTTTCTGGATTATAAAAGGTATGCTATAGAAATTAGGTCTTTTTTTATTTTTAAGGCATTATTTTTTTTCAGTAAGTTTTCTTTATATTGAAAAAGCTGTTGAGATAAGTAATACTTTTTCTTGATCAGAATTTGGATCTTGAATTTGGGAGGGTATTTTGTGTTAGTAAAATGGGATCTGTTTTTTCATCCTTCCACTACCCTGCTACTCCTTTCTCCCACTTCCTGTTTTTTAAGGTTTGTTTCTTTGTTTTGAGAGAGAGAGAGAGAGAGAGCAAGCATGCACAAATGGGGGAGGGACAGAGAAAGAGAATCCCAAGCAGGCTCCATGCTACCAGTTCCCTCTTCCTAATTTTTAATAAGTAGCCTTTCTTGTATCAGGTTCAATTTCTATTAAAGGTATTCTTCCTTGCTTTGAAAGGAATTTAATCATATTTTGTTCTTTGGTTTCTCTTGATTAAAAGCCATAGATTATATCCTTAGCATGATACAAAAATTGCATAATGATTATCATTAGTGCAATGAAGAAAAAGCAGAATCCAGTTCATTAAATCAAGTTATTTCTATTGTTGTAGGAAGCTGAAAAATGAAAAACTTATCAGAATGCAGGATGAAACACTGAACAGCATGGATATTAATGAACCAGCTATAAAACTCAAAAATGGACTGTTAGTATTATCCACACAAAATTAACCTCAGGATAAACATCTAAGCACATGAAAATATTGGAAGAGAACCAATGGAAAAGGGCCTCAGGGATATCTCACAGATAGAAATTGTGCAATAAAATGAGAGCAAGTTCCAATCTCCTAATCATCTCTGCTGTCAAAGTCTTACTACATTAATTCGTATCCATTGGCCAGTTTCCATTTGGGATAATTTCTAACAAATGGGTGAGGAGGTAGAAAGGAAGGAATTTGCTGATCTTTAGTTTCAATTACTAGGAATGCCTGTATCATCACTGAGGTAAAACAGCATTTGATCCCCTTCCTTGGACCTCTTTAGAGAGGGTCACAGTCAAAAGAAAGTTTAGCACATTGCATAAATGGATCACTCAGAGGAGAATCAACCTCATTCTTTATTTTATATAACTGTTAGGTAAATCTCTTATACAGTAGGCCCACTTCACTATCTTTGACATATGAGCAATTACATTCTCAAAAGGAATTTGGAACTCTTAGCTGAAAGAGAATTAAGAATTTAAGGTTTTAAAAACCTTGAGGTGCCTGGGTGGCTCAGTCAGTTAAGCATCCAACTTCGGCTCAGGTCATGATCTTGTGGTTTGTAAGTTCGAGCCCCACGTCAGGCTCTGGGCTGACAGCTCAGAGCCTGGAGCCTGCTTCAGATTCTTTGTCTCCCTCTCTCTCTGCCCCTCCCCTGCTCATGTTCTGTCTCTCTCTGTCTCAAAAATAAATAAAACATTTAAAAAATAAATAAAATAAAATAAAGGCCTTTTTTTCCATGTTCTGACTCTGGGCCTTTTCCCAAATTTATACCATATCTTTTGAAGGTTTTTATCCTTAGAAATTTTAGGGAAAAGTAGTAAAAGTCTGAAAATGTACCTTTTGGCTAAATGTTCACCTTTTAGTATATGTCTAACATGTGACACATTACCTACCACTTCTGATTATAACATCTGCCCTATTATACTCATTGGACAAAATAAAATAATGTATAAGCATCGTAAACTGCATGATACACAGATGATTTTTTACAAGAATATCCACATGTATGAAGCTATATGTGTATTATATATATGTATACATATCTTTTTATACTTTTAATTCTTTTTTAAATTAATGTATTTTGAGAGGAAGCACAGCAAGGGAAGGGCAGAGAGAGAGGGAGAAAGAGAGTCTCAAGAAGGTTCCACACCACCAGGACAGAGCCTGATGTGGTGCTCAAACTCAGGAACCGTGAGATCATGACCTGAGCTGAAACCAAGAGTTGGACGCTTAACTGACTGAGCCACCCAGGCACCCCTTATGCTTTAATTCTTAAAGATGCAGCAGGTTCTGTTCGACGTGTGTTCAGTTGATATGCTGTATTTCATGTGATGGATTAAAAGGGAAATGATGGCGACATAGACATCACTGTGGTTTCTGCACAGCTTTTCCAAAGACATTAACATTTGCAGGTAGTCAGAAACGCACTTTCTTAAGATGAAAGGGAAAGCCCTCGCAACATATTAAGACTTCAAGAAGAAATGTGAAACTCAGTAGAAGCACCTCGATTAAGGGCATGTTATGGATGGCATAGTAGCTCTCAAAATCACTGGGTCCCTCTGCATTAGGCTATTTGATGACAACTGAGAGTTCTGATTATAGATGTTGCAAAAACAGGGAATAGAATAAATAGTGAATGAAACAGGGCACACCTAGATTTGGTTTGTAATTTTTATAAAAATGGTACAATAAAAAATGGCTGAAAGAGAATGCTCTCAAAGAGGAAGTGCCCATTTCCAGGTTGAATAAAATGGAGTAACTCTAGATTAAAAATGCTATTTGATTTAACCCTACAAGAATTTTACTAGGAATCATAACGTCTGAATTGTGGTTTTGTTTACAAAAGTTTAATAGTTTTGAATTTCTTCCCCAGTCTCATTTCTCCTAGATACTCTGTAAATGTTAGCATGTGATTTTGTATAATACTTGTTTCTCAGTAATACACGTGTGATGTCATAAAAGAAAAGCCTTTGCTTCTGGCAGAGCTTCTAATCCTCATTGATACTCCTTAATTCTGCTTTGCCTGAATGCTGTATAGTCTTATATGAATGTTTTTATATTTAAGGCAAAAGGGAAGAAGATTTGAGAACCCTCAAATAACATGTCATTGATGTACTCTAACTTGGGGTTTTGTTAGATTGTCAAAGGAGAAAGTTTCTCAGCATCTTTGATTTAAATTTTCAAATACATGTTAAACTAGTAACATACTTAATATTTTCTTCTATTGTGGATTTTAGAAAAAAAATAAATTATTAAACCAGAAAAAGAGAATGATTTAAATATAGGTATATTCTTACATTTATGACCCAGTGTATGACGATCAAAACTTTAGAAACAGTAAATTAGCAAATATTTTTTTTATGAAAAGTGTTTAGGAGCTATACCTTTAAATATACAATATACTTGTATGTTTTCATTGGTACTAGTAATCAATATTGTTCATATGAAACTATAATTCATGTCATTCATATGAAATCAATATCTGTATTAAGAGAAGAGAGCTAAAATGGTTACAATAAAAAAGTCATAGAAGTGATTTTTATGTATTTATATAGAGAAAAATCTGTAAATTTAAAAGAATCATAAAAGATAATCTGATAACTGCTGCATTATATACACATTTTCTGTAAACTTAGAATTTTCCCTCCCTGTGGAACCTTCTCAAGATATCAATTTTGAGTTTGTACACTTTTAAATAATACAGAAATTAATGCTGACATTTAAGATGCATTATCTATAGATTATGAAAGAACAAGGTCCAATTTGTTCACAAAAAATATGAAAAGTGATGATCACCCTTTCCCCTTCCATTACCTGGATCAAATGCCACTGTCTTTTCCTAATCATTTCATCTGCATTAAAGTGTGGGAGAATTTTCTATCCACTTAAATGTGGGAAATCTTTAAAAATGAGAAAAACCAGAAACTTACAATTTAAGCTTTGCCCCTTATAAATAATCCTTTTTTTTATTTAAAAAAAAATTTTTTTTAATGTTTATTTATTTTTGAGACAGAGAGAGACAGAGCATGAATGGGGGAGGGTCAGAGAGAGAGGGAGACACAGAATCCGAAGCAGGCTCCAGGCTCTGAGCTGTCAGCACAGAGCCCGACGCGGGGCTTGAACTCACGGACAGCGAGATCATGACCTGAGCCGATGTCAGACGCTCAACCGACTGAGCCACCCAGGCGCCCCAAAATAATCCCTCTTTGAGGCAAGTACTGACTCTCTTATCCATATGCATTCAATATGTGTTAGTTTCGTAAGAACTTGATAGTGAAGTAGGTCTGTATTTGGCATGAACAAGTGTGAGATCAAAAGATGTTAGAGAACTTGTGGAATAGACGTGCATTTACTCTTGGGAAACCAAACAAACTTACTCCTGGCTATCTAACCCATTCAAAAGTATATGAATCCACAGAAAAATTGGTGGTTATAAACACTTTTCGGAAAGTGAACAATTTTATTAGAATTTGGAATTTTATTAAATAGTCTAGGTGAGAATTTGAACTCTCGTGGAATATCTAGGAACTTAATTATGATTTCTATAATCATTAACATGGTCCTGTTGGAAAAGGTTACAATCTAGAGATTATTATACATTTAAGTGGGAACAACAACAACAACAAAAGGTCCTAAGAATTTGGTTGTAGTGAAGTCTCTAATTCTGGTCAGCAGTTTTGATAATTTTCCAAAATCAAATATGCAATGGGCTATGTACCCAGGAAGAATTGAGTAATAAAAAGAGATTACTGATCCAAAAAAGAAATAAATAAAACTTAAGTTCAAACCCTAATTTTGTCCTGCTCCTGATGTTAGAGATCATATACATGATATATTTTAGTCACAGTTTCCTTGTGTTAAAATGAAGACAATGATATTTATCTTTCATGGTTTCAGTAAGCTTTAAAGGTGGTATCTATACATCCTTAAAATGATGTCCTTTATCCAATAAATAATCTTACTAATTTAAGAAGCTCAATAATCAAAAATAAAAGAGAAACAGTGAAAAGATAACATGAAAATCAATCATTATTAAGCATTTTCCAGAAAGACTATTAGAGAAATGAGAAATGGACCTCACATTTTTCTGAGGGGGAAACTACACTGCAAAGAAATTGACTCATTCAAAGGCTGAATTTAAACACATTATAAACCCTCAAATCATTTCTTTCTCCCTTTTTCCCTATCTGGGCTGAATTCATTCCTAATGACTAACTCAGAGTTGACTGATTTGTTTGGTCATTCATTTATTCATTCATTCATTCAATATTTCCTGAACACAGATAAAGCCCGTCACTGTGTTAAGACAAAACCATACAAAAGGAGTTCTTATAAACAAGGAGTGTACAGTTAATAGAGAGCAAATAAAATATTGTAATCTGTTGTGGTTACATGGTACAACAGAGGTGAGCACAGAATATGAGGAAATACATCTTAAAATGTTAAGGAGAACTTTTCCAGTTGTTTAAAAAAAAATCAAGGTGCTGGAAGACTGTAAAAAACACAGAGGAATGATTGGGAAGCTCCTATTTTGCAGAATAAAATAGTTTTTTGTTGTTTGGTTGTTTTTGTTTGCTTGTTTGTTTTTTAAATATCCAGAGACTGAATCTCTACTAGGGGTAGAGTGCCACATTTCCAGATATGGATCACACAAAGTTCACTCTAGCATCAGAGTGGAAAAGCAACTTAGAGCAGATGGAACAATAAAGTACAGAAAAGGAAGTGTAGGTAGAGAGCAGTGTAGCAGATTAAATTGACTCATCCAGGGGCGCCTAGGTGGCCCAGTTGGTTAAATGTCCAGCTCTTGATTTCAGCTCAGGTCATGATCTCATGGTTCATTAGTGAGATGGAACCCTGTGTCAGGCTTCACACTGTCAGTGGAATTGGTATTCTTGTTCTGCCTCTCTCTCTGCCCCTTCCCCTGTTCATGCATGTTCTCTCTCTCCCTCCCTCAAATAAACTTAAAAAGAAAGAAAAGAAAATTAAAGAAAAGAAAAAAGAACTGACTCATCCAGATATGGTGTCTGCCTCTATGGGGCTTCAGAAAGAGTGTGGGCTCTTGGACAACCCCATTGGTTCAAAGATCAAGGCAAGACACTGTGGTCCCATGAGCATGATATTATTCAAAATTATAAACAATATCCATTGTTTGTTGAAAGTGTGTTTATGAAAAAAGCAATGATGTTATCTTGATTGTGGGACATGCATGGCTATATAATTTCACTCACTACATCTGTATCACTTAATTATATCCTGCTATTTAATGGAATAATTATACAGAACAGAGCTGACAAACAGCTCACTTCCATCTAGATGACCATGTTGCAGTGCTCTGATATGCATAACACTGATTGATGAAACTCTAGATAAAAATGAATCATGCTTTCTAGTTAGAATGGCTTAGTGTGAAAACTAATAGTGATCATGTCACTTGCTTTCTGGACATCATCCATTTATTCACTCAATATGTTTTTGTGGAGTGACTCTTACTCCAAAAGCTAACCACTAGGAGGCATATGGCATGTGTAAAGATTTTTTTATGTTTTCTTAAATTGTTTAAATATTCCATAAACCATTCTATGAATTATTTCTCTCAATATTCACTTCTAGACTGTGGATCTTCCTCCACAAACCTTGGTCCAAAATCTAGTGAGAGTCAGAAATTTCCTAAATAGTGTGTAAAGACATCCTGACAAAAATTAGAGTAAACTAGAAAAGTGACCATATGATTGATATGATTCAAGATATTTGGAGAGACTTTGGACAGAAAGCTGTGGCTGTAGGAGGAAACACAGATTTGGAATTGTAATAAGATACAGACGGCTGGATAAGGAGGGTGAAAGAAAGCTTCAGGAACATAAGACTTGATGGATGGCCATAAATTTATTAGAATTTGAAGGAAAATGGATGGAAGAAGAAACAAAGTCATAGAGGCATTCTGGAAATTAATGTAATTTGTTTCACAGCCACTGCCTCCCAGAGTTAGACCTTTGTCAAGTGTAGCATGGATAAGTTGAACATGAAAGAGTAGAAAATGGAAAGGAATAGTGATTTCTTGGCACTGAACGAAACTCTCCAGATCCATACTGCTTCTCTTCATGGATATAGCAAACAAACAACCTTTTCATCTTTAATAATAGTACATCTGTCTGGATTGCTTCCTACCAGGGTCTAGGCATTTAAGTTCATATTTATTTATGTATAAAATAAACATTTATAACTGTAGGCTATCTCCATCCTTAGTTTTGCACTATTAAAAGAATGACAGGGGCGCCTGGGTGGTGCAGTCGGTTAAGCGTCCGATTTCAGTCAGGTCACGATCTCGCGGTCCGTGAGTTCGAGCCCCGCGTCAGGCTCTGGGCTGATGGCTCAGAGCCTGGAGCCTGTTTCCGATTCTGTGTCTCCCTCTCTCTCTGCCCCTTCCCCGTTCATGCTCTGTCTCTCTCTGTCCCAAAAATAAATAAACGTTGAAAAAAAAATTAAAAAAAAAAAGAATGACAGATTAGTAAGTTTTTATAGGATTGTTCTATATGTGCCAGGCATTATGGAGACACATTTAACAAATCTAAAAAAGGATTATTTATTTCAAGATGCCTGTGATCTTTTTATCTTCCCACAGCCACTGGCGTAGTTTTTTGCACATAAAGCAGCATGTAAATGTGTTACACTAAATTATGTATATATGAGTAGAAAATAAGAATACTAAAAAAAAAAAAATTCAAGATGATAAATGCTGAAATGGATATACATGTATATAGTATAGTTATAAAGATGAATATAGACACTGGGTTCTTAAGGGCTCCCTATAATGTTAAATAGAAAGACAGGAGAAAGATAATTAGGTATCCAAAAGGAGAATACAGAATAGGAAAGAGAAGGGTGGTCATGACTCCATAGAGACCACTGTAAATGGAGGTCATGAGATTTATCTGTAGTGGTAATGCTTCTTAGCTTTTGTATTACAGTAAAATATACTGTTACCATTGATTCACTTTTACTTCCTATATCATGAAATTAGGTTTGGGTTTCAGAAAATCTGGCCATACAGAGATCCTCAGAGGACCATTTCTTCCGAGGTTCCATAATGAAGATTTGGTAGAAAGGGAATTCCAAACTGTCAGAGTCTACTTTCTTCAAGGCCAGTCTTCCTTCCAGCTACTCTGGTATTTGCTGCAGCCTGTCTCCAACTAACGCAGTCATCTTAGAATTTCCTGGATGTAATTCCATCTGTACAGGTGAAGAAATGACTTACAGTCTGTTAAGTGCTAGATACACTATACAAAAAAGCAAAAAAGTAGTGACACCAAAATCACCAAATCGTATCTTAGCGTCATTTAAATAATAGTCACTTTATTATTCCTCACTAATCGTCCATTTAGGTAAAAAAAATAAATATTTATTATTATTTTTTTTACAGTGGGGACTCTACTTGTCACTGCAGATACTTTAAGATACTTTTTGAGATACTTTTTGAGATACTTTTTAAGATACTTTTTAAGATACTTTTTAAGATACTTTAAGATACTTTTAAGAAAAAAGATATGCCTTTAAATTATAAGCAACCGGCAAAAACACTTAAAAACTGCTTAAGCCATTCTCACCCATGTAGGTTTCCAAGCATAAATATTTTAGAAATCATCAGCTTAAAACACTATACCACTTTTAAAAATGACATCAAAAAAGAAAAATCCTGGGTTGGTTTAGTAAGTCCTATTTTGTAAAAGTTCTGGGAATTTACCTCTGAAAAACAAGCAGTTTGGATGAAGTAAATTAACATTTAGTATAATCAGCATATATAAATAAAAATACTTTCATTTAGGGGCTCCGGGATGGCTCAATTGGTTAAGTATCCATTTCTTGATTTGGGCTAAGGGCTTGATCTTACAGTTGTGAGACAGAGCCCGTGTCAGGCTCCACGCCCTCTCTCTCCCTCTCTCTCCCTCTCTCTCCTTCTCCCCCAATCACTCTTTCTGTCTCAAAATAAATAAATAAACTTAAAAAAATTCTTTCAGGGCACCTGGGTGGTTCAGTTGGTTAGGCATCTGACTCTTGGTTTCAGCTCAGGTCATGATCTCATGGTTCTTAATATTTGTTTATTTTTGAGAGACAAAGAGATAGTGCAAGTGGGGGAGGGGCAAAGAGAGAGGGAGACACAGAATTTGAAGTAGGCTCCAGGCTCTGAGCTGTCAGCACAGAGCCTAACATGGGGCGCGAACCCAGGAACTGTGAGATCATCACCTGAGCCAAAGTCGGACGTTTAACCGACTGAGCCACCCAGGTGCCCCAATCTCATGGTTCTTGAGTTTGAGCCCCACATTCGGCTCTGTTCTGACAGTGAAGAGCCTGCTTGTAATTCTCTCTCTCCCTATCTCTCTCTGCTCCTCCCCCACTCTTGTTCTCTCTTCCTCTCTCTCTCTCTCTCTCAAAATAAAGAAATAAAACTTAAAAAAAATACTTTCATTTTTCCCTGTATCAACCAAAAATTAGCAAATTCTATAGGCCTGACTACATTATTTTATCTGCTTTTGTAATGAATGTCTATTAAATAATTTCATGGGTGCTGAATTACAATTACATAATTCTGATAATTAAAAAATATTTTCTAAAAGTATATTTTTAATTGTATGATATGTGTAAAATCAAATAGCTTTCAAAGACCATAATACCTACTGGATCATCTTTCTCCTCCATAATTTTTTCATGATCTTTGACATTTTTATTTTTTAAGTTTTTCATTTTAATTCTAGTACAGTTAACATACAGTGTTATATTTTAGGTATATAATATAATGATTGAACAATTTCATATCTCAGTGCTTATTGTGCTAAGTGTACTCTTTAGTTCCCATCATCTATTCCACCCATCCTCCCACTCACCTCCCCTCTGGTAACTACCCGTCTGTTCAATAACTATAAGTAATTTTAAGTATAAATAGTTAAGAGTGTGTTTCTTGGTTTGTCTACTTTTCCCTTTTTGTTTCTTACATTTCACATGTGATTGAAATCATATGGTATTTGTTCTTCTCTGATTGACTTATTTCACTTAGCATTGCCCTCTCTAGTTCCATCCATGTTGTTACAGATGGCAGTATTTCATTCTTTGTATGGCTGAATAATATTTCACTGTGTGTGTGTGTGTGTACACACACACATATATATATACACATCTTATTTATTCATTCATCTGTTGATGGAACTTGAGCTGCTTCCATAATTTGGCTATCATAAATGATGCTGCAGTAAACATAGGGGTGCATATTGCCTTTCAAATTATTTTTTTTATATTCTTTGGGTAAAAACTCAGTACTGGATCATAGAGTAGCTCTATTTTAGTTTTTGGAGGAACCTCTATACTGCTTTCCACGGTAGCTGCACCAATTTGCATTCCTACCAACTGTGTGTGAGGATTTCATTTTCTCTAAATCCTTGCCAACACCTGTTGCTTCTTATGTTGTTGATTTTAGCCATTCTGATAGGAATGAAGTGTTACCTCATTGTGGTTTTGATTTGCACTCCCCTGGTGATGAGTGATGTTGAACAGCTTTTCATGTGTCTGTTGGGTATCTGTATGTCTTCTTTGGATGTCTGCTCATGTCTTCTGCCCATTTTTAATTGGATTATTTGTTTGCTGACTGCTGAGTTGTATCAGTTCTTTATATATTTTGGATACTAACCCCTTATCAGATATGTTGTTTGCAAATATCTTCTCCCATTCCACAGCTTAATTTTTGGTTTTGTTGATTTTTTTCCTTTGCTGTGCAGAGCTTTTTAATGTGGTCCCAATAATTTATTTTTGCTTTTATTTCCTTTACTTTAGGAAACATATCTAGAAAAATGTTGCTATGGCCTATGTAAAAGTTACTTCCTGGGGCACCTGGGTGGCACAGTCAATCGAGCATCCGACTTCAGCCAGGTCACGATCTCGCGGTCCGTGAGTTCAAGCCCCGCGTCAGGTTCTGGGCTGATGGCTCAGAGCCTGGAGCCTGTTTCCAATTCTGTGTCTCCCTCTCTCTCTGCCCCTCCCCCATTCATGCTCTGTCTCTCTCTGTCCCAAAAATAAATAAACATTGAAAAAAAAATTTAAAAAAAAAGTTACTTCCTGTGTGTGTTCTCTTCTAGGATTTTTATGGTTTTGTGTCTCACATTTAGGCCCTTAATCCATTTTGAGTTTCTTTTTGTGTATGGTGTAAGAAAATGGTCTGGTTTCATTCTTTTGCATGTAAGCTGTCCAGTTTCCCAATACCGTTGGTTGAAGAGACTGTCTTTTTCCCTTTGGATATTCTTTCCTGCTTTGTTGAAGATTAATTGACCATATAGGTGTATGTTTATTTGTGTGTTTTCTATGCCATTGATCAGTCTTTTGTGCCATTACCATACTGTTTTGATTACTACAACTTTGTAATATAACTTGAGGTCTGGAATTGTGATGCCTCCAGCTTTGCTTTGCTTTGCTTTGCTTTGCTTTGCTTTGCTTTGCTTTTTCAAGACTGTTTTGGTTATTCATGGTCTTTTGTAGTTCCACATAAGTTTTAGGATTATTCATTCTAGTTTTGTGAAAAATACTAATGGTATTTCAATGGAGATTTCATTAAATCGGTAAACTGCTTTGGGTAGTAAAGATATTTTAACAATATTTGTTCTTTTAATCCATGAGCATGGAATATCTTTCTATTTGTGTTATCTTCTATTTCTGACACCAGTGTTTTATATTTTTCAGAGCACAGCTCTTTCACTTCCTTGATTTAAGTTTTTCCTAAGGATTTTATTATTTTTGGTGTAATTGTAACTAGGAATGCTTTTTTAAATTTCTAATTCTTTTGCTTCATTATTAGTGTATAGAAATGCAACAGATTTCTGTACATTGATTTTGTATTTAGCAACCTCACTGAATTCATTTATCAGTTCTAGTAACTTTTAGTGGAGTCTTTTGGGTTTCTATATATAATACCATGTCATTGCAAATACTGAAAGTTTACTTCTTTACCAAATTGGATGCTTTTTATTGATTTCTCTTGTCTGATTACTATGACTAGGATTTTCAGTACTATGTTGAATAAAAGTGGAAACCGTGGACATCCTTGTCTTGTTCCTGATTTTAGGGAGAAAGCTCTCAGTTTTTCACCATTGACCATAATGTTAGCTGTGAGTATTTCATATATGGCCTTTATTATGTTGAGGTATATTCCCTCTAAACCTATTTTTCTCAGGGTTAGTATCATTAATGGATGGTTTACTTTGCCAGATGTCTTTTTCTGCATCTATTAAAATGATCATATGTTTTTTATCCTTTGTCTTATTGATGTGATGTATCATATTGATGGATTTGCAAATGTTGAACCACTCTTGCATCCTGGGAATAAATCCCATTTGATTTTGATGAATGACCTCTTTAATATATTGTTAGATTCAATTTGCTGGTATTTTGTTGCAGATTTTTGCATCTGTTTTCATCACAGATATTGGCCTGTAGTTCTCTCTTGCTCTCTCTCTTCCTCTCTCTTTATTTTATCTGGTTTTGGTATCAGGGTAATGCAGGCCTCATAGAATAAGTCTGTAAATTTTCCTTCCTCTTTTATTTTGGAATAATTTGAGGAGAAAAGGTATTAACTGTTCCTTAAATGTTTAGTAGAATTCCCCTGCTAACCCATCTGGTCTTGGATTTTTGTTTGCTGAGAATTCTTTAATTACTGATTCAATTTCATTGGTAGTAATTGGTCTGTTCAAATTTCTCTTGCTTTCTGCTTCAGTTTTGGTTTAGGTTATATGTTTCTAGGAATGTGCCCATTTCTTCTAGGTTGTCTAATTTGTTGCCATGTAATTCTTCATAATATTGTTATAATCCTCTGTATTTCTGTGGTATCAGTTGTAATTTATCCTCCTTTCTGGTTTTGTTTATTTAAGTCTCTCTCTTTTTTTAATGAATATGGCTAAATGTGCTTCAGAATTGTTTGGTCTTTTCAAGGAATCAGCTCCTAGTTTAACTGTTCTGTTCTAACCTGAGTTCCTTCCTTCTACTGGTTTGGGGTTTTGTTTGTTCTTTTTCTAGCTCCTTTAGGTGTAAGGTTAGGTTGTTTAATATTTTTCTTGTATTTTGAGGGACTTTCTCTGTATCCCAAGATTTTGGATCCTAGTGTTTTCTTTTTTATTTGTCTCCATGTATGTTTTTCTTTGATTTCTTGGTAGCATCTTATTTAACATCAATGTATTTGTGTTCTTTCAAGAATTTTTCTTGGGGTTGATTTATAGTTTCATAGATATGTGGTCAGAAAAGAAACATGGTATGACTTCAATCTGTTTGAATCTGTTCAGACTTATTTTGTGGCCTAGTATCTGTTCTGGAGAACATTCTATGTGCACTTGAATGTATATTATGCTTTTTTAGGATGGAGTGTTCTGAATGTATCTATTAGATTTGTCTGATCCAATGTGTCATTCAAAGCCAGTGTTTCCTTGTTGATACTCTGTTTGGATGATCTGTCCATTGATGTAAGTGGGGTGTTAAAGTCTGCTACTATTGTATCACTTTTGATTACTTCCTTTATTTTGTTATTAACTGCTGTATTTGGGTGCTGCCATATTGGATGCATATTTATTTGTTCATAAATTTTATGAGAAAAAGAGTATATGTGCAAGCAGGAGAGGGGCAGAGTGTGGGAAAGAATTTTAAGCAGGCTCCACAGTGTCTCACAATAGTGAGATCATGACCTAAGCCCAATCAAGAGTGACTTAACTCACTGAGACCTCAGGCACCCCTCAGTACATAAATAGTTGTAATTGTTATATCCTCTTGTTGGATTGTCTCCTGAGTAATAATATAGTGCTCTTCTCTGTCTTCTGCTAGTCTTTGTTTTAAAGTCTATTTGTCCAGTACAAGTATTGCTACCCTTTCTATTCACATCCATTTACATGACAAATGCTTCCCCATCCCTTCACTCTCAACTTGCATGTATCTTTAGGTCTGAAATGAGTCTCTTGTATGCAGAATATAGATAGGTCTTGTTATTTCATTCATTTTTCACCCTCTGTCTTTTGATTGGAGCATTTAATCCATTTACATTCAATATAATTACTGATAGGAAGGTATCTATTATTATTATTTTTATGGTTATTTATAGTTCTCTGTTCCTTTCTTCCCTTGCTTTCTTCTTTCATGATAACTCGGTTTTCTTTAGTGATATACTTGGATTCCTTTCTCTATTTTTTTTGGCATATCACTGGTTTTTTATTTGTGGTTACCATTTGATTTGTATATAACATCTCTGTATGTAGCTGTCTACATTGAGCACATTTTAGGTGTATGGTATCATACTTTACATCCTTTTATCCTCATCCCTATGAGTTCCTTGACTTATTTTTATAAATATACTTATTTTTACTGCTTTTGTGCTTCCTACTTTCCTTACTCTAGCTCATGGTCTTTCCTTTCCACTCAATGAGTCCCTTATAACATTTCTTGTAGGACTGGTTTAGTGGTCATGAATTCCTTTAACTTTTGTTGGGAAAACTCTTTCTCTCTCCTATTCCTTTCTTGCTGGATAGAATATTCTTGACTGCAGATTTTTCTCTTTCCGCACTTGGAATACATCATGCCACTCCCTTTGGCTTGCCAGATTTCTACTAAAAAATCAGCTATCAGCCTTTTGATGTTTCCTTTTTATGTCTGCTATCTTTTCTTTTGCTGCTTTTAAAATTCTCTATCACTACTTTTCCCAACTTAATTACTATGTATCTGGGTGTGGAATTCTTGGGTTGATTTTTTGGGGGGAATCTCTGCCTAGTAGATCTGGATTTCTGTTTCTTTCTCCAGATTTGGGAGGTTTACAGCTATTATTTCTTGAAATTTTCTGTCTCCTTTTCTTTCTCTTCTCCTTCTGTGATCCATATAAAGCAAATATTATTACATTTGATGGTGTTGTTGAGTTCTCTAAATCTAGTTCCATGTTTGAAAAAAAATACACACACACATCTGCTCAGCTTGGTTACTTTCTATTACTCTGTCCTTCAGAGTAGGATGATCCAATCCTGCTTCATCTTCATCTAGTCTACTATTTATTACATCTAGCATATTTTTAAATTAGTTTAGTGTATTCCTTATCCATAATCGGTTCTTTTTTTTTTTTTTTTTACCTCATTAAGTGTCCCACTAATGTTCTCTACTCTTTTCTCAAGTCTGATGAGTATCTTTATCATCATTACTTTAAATTCTCTATGAGACGTATTACTTATCTCCATTTTGCTTTGGTCTCTTGCTGTAATTTTTTTCTTATTCTTTTATTTGGGACATGTTCCTGTCTCCTCATTTTGTATAATTTTATGTGTAGGTTTTTGTGTGTGAAGGGAGATAGCCACATCTGCACTTGCAAGTAATGTCCGTATGAAGAAGAGGGTCTCAGTGTCCTGCTGTATAGTGTCTGCTGTTCACCAGAACCTGGTGCAAGGTCTTCTATGTGTGATGTGTGAACCCTGCTGTTGTGGCTGAGCTGCTCTTTCCTGCAGCCCAGTCATCTGCAATAGCTTTCTTTGCTTGTTGTGGGCAGTGTTTACTCCCTTGTAGTGTCACTGGACCAGTCTGGGAATGCCTTGGACCTGAGTTGAGTCAGACCAGGCATTTGCCAAAGACATTAGCACCAAACTGCAGGACACTTTCCCTGGTTGTCCTCTGAGAAGATTTCATTGGTGGGTGGGGCATGCAGTCAGACTAGTTGTTGGCCTCTGGCCCACTGCTATGTCTCTGACTGGTGTGTGTGTTTTATCTTTCCCTCTCTCAGGGGCATGAGTCACAGTGGAATGGTGCTGACTATTGTAGGGGCCGCTTTCACGATGCCAGGGCTGCGGCACCCACAGGGAGGGCGGGGGCTAGTAAGCTTTGAATGCTGCCACTTTTCTGTAGGCAGGGCCCTGCAGCACCCAGACTGAGACACACTGTCTGAAGGGGTGGATCTGTGGAAGCTGATAATTTTAAATATTAAAATTACTAGTACCAAAAATAACTACGTTTGTGGTTTCAGTTTATTAAACACTACATGCAAGTGTTTATCCTCCACCAAACACTATGGTGACGTGTCTCTATAAATTATCCCAAGTTATCATCTCCAACTTTTATTTATAAGGAAGCTGAAGCTTGGAAAACATAAGCAATGTATTGGTAAATCTTTGAGCTGAGATTTGAACCCATGCTACCTGACTCTTAAATCAGTAACTTTATTGTACTATCCTGCCTCTAAAAAAAAAAAAAAAATGATTATCTCTTTTTAACAACAGAAATTGTCTTGTGCTAATCTCTTACAAACTAATTTCTTCTTAAAAACAAAAAGTCACTGAGACTAAACCTCATATTGGATACCAAAACGAGCCCATTAGTTTCTCTGACTCAAGACTACAGAGAGAATCTGTAACTTCTGTCTACTTTTTCCCCCATGTGTGACATTATTCTGGAGCCAATGAATACGCAAGTGAGGATAATTTCTTACACATCTATGTGAACAAGTGAGGCATGCTTCACAGAAGAATGCCTGGTGGGGTTCTTTTCCCTGAGAACCCACATCCCCATCACACAGTGAACAAAAAGAACAGCCCCTTTTTGAGATATGACTGAGACAGAAGACAGGGTTAAGATTTTTTTCTTTTTTGTTTCATTTTAATGCCTTAAATATTTTCATATATTTTAATGCCTTAAAATATTTAATGCCTTTCAAATATTTTAATGCCTTAAAAATTTATTTTCAATAAATCACACATGAAATTCAATTAGGGATTGAAAACAGGTAGTGAAAGAGAAGAGACCTATAAAAGAGCAAATAACAACCTTCTCAGCAAGCCACCAAGAACTTTCAGGGCCTTCTGGTTATTAGGGACAAAGGAGAACCAGATGGGCATGACAAACTAGATGAGGTCAAGGCATTAACATTAGGAATAGATACTGGAGTGTGGGAAAATATTAAGTATAATATTTTCTGTGTTTAGCTGCTTAAAATTAAGTGACAACTTGTTTCTATTTACTAAAGAATCTAAATAAAGTCAATGCAATCTGTATACAAATAATGAACTGTAATCAAAATAATTAAAACAATCATACGTGCATGACACTTTACATGTTGTATTTCATTTAATCTAAAAAGCAGACATAACAGGTAGGCTGTACTTTAATGCTTGTTTTATATTTGGAGAAACTGAGTCTTATATGAGGTTAAGTAACTTGCTCAAGGACACAGCTAATACATGACAAAACTGGAACTTGAAGCCAGGAGGTTTGATTTCACAGACTGAATACTTACCCTCTATATTAAGTAGTCAACAAGTAATGTTATTTTCATTTCTCTTTTCCTATTAAGGCTCTGATATAATTACAGACCATTTTAAGCATTGTCATAGCAATATTCTGGCTGGTTTCTTAATAAGGAAAATAATAACTCTTGAGAATGAAATGCTACATCTATATCAGTTTAATCAACCATTACATGTTATGGGCCTCTGTGCCTAATGCTATATGTCAAAGTATGATCTCACAGAAAGTATGAATGAATTCAATTCCAAGTTGGAAAAAACCTAAAAGGTTTTCTGAGCATGGGGGGTGCTTCCTGCTGGCCATGAAGCCAGGAAGGAAAACTGGCAGGAGTGATACAAGTATAAGCATTGTGGTTTCAGCAATGGAAGAAAATGTTTCCTCAATGTTGCATAAGCAACTGATAGAGAGCATAGGTCCTAACTATGACAACATAGATGCACCTTAAGGACATTAAGGACCTAAGTGAAATAAGCCAAAAAGTCAAATACTTCATGATTCCACTCTCATGAGGCATCTAAAATAATCAAACTCCTAGAGGCAGAGAGTAGAATGGTGTTTTCCAGGGGAGGGGGAAATGGGGAGTTGCTATTCAGTGGGTATAAAGTTTCAGTCATTGAAGATGAGTCAGTTCTAGAGATGTGCTACGCAACACTGCCTATGGTTAACAGTACTGTGTGCTTAAAATTTGTCAAGAGAGTACATCTCGTATTAAGCAGTCTTCCAATAACAAAAAAATGGCTTTTATGAACCCAGCATAACTTTGATATGACAAAAATATCACAAAGAAGGAAAACAATAGACCAATATTATATACGAAAACAAACAAAATGAAAAAGTGAACATAGGGCTTGAGTAATTGCTAAACAGGTATCATAAACCAAACCATATGTGTCACTATTCCCAGTAGTAACATCGAATTCAATTTGAGAGGTAAGAAGTAAAAACAAATTACACATCCCTGCATATTATTTAGTGGTGGTGTCCTTGACAAATCCATACCACTGACAGCTGCCCCAGTTAACTACACACATAGGACTTCTTTTGCTTTTTAATCAGAATGCTGTCGTGTGAGGCATATGAAAAATTATAAAGTCTTTCTATTCCTTCATTTCAAAAACAAATGAAATACTTACATTATTAACAGAAGAGCATACTGGTTTCGGTCCGTAAAATCTTTGGGAAAGGACAACTGTAAAGGAAGTTCTTTTAAAGAAAGAGCAAAATATTAAAGATGGAGAGTCATTTACATGTAAAACTATGATTCATAGAAAATTGTTGTTAAATAACATAGCATGCACAAAACTTTACCATAGTCATCAATATGAAGCATTTTAATTTCTGACTTCACTATCTTCTTCTTCAGGATAGCTTCCTTCAGCATAGAATTGCTTTCCAATATAAAATACTCTATAAATCAAAAAAGTTAATTTAAATAACTAACTACTATGTATTGATCAGGAATAAGTGCAGCACAACAAATAATTATCCAGTGATTGTCATTTGCTAAGCACTGTGTGAGGCACTGATTAAACTCTTTAAAATTCTTCTCCTTGTAGAGTTCTACAAGTTTTCTAACTGACTTTTCTTATTTCAGTGAAATTTTGTCCACATGCCCTATTCTTGGAATTAACATTTACATCTTCAAAATGCAAATCTGATCATGGTCCTACTCTGCTTAAGAATATTTAAAAGAATTCAAAGTTATCTAGAACCCAATGAGATGATGTTTACTATGCCCAGGCATAGTAAATAAAATATATAAATAAATATAGTAAATAAAATAAAATATAAAATTATTGGAAATATCAGGAAAATATTACCCACGATGAGTAAAAAATCCAGGCAATAAAAATAACCTAGAAATAATACAAATGATATAATGGATTGAAAATAACATTAAAATAGAGAATATAATTCTATCGCTTGTGTTTATTAAGGTGAAAAAAAAATAGGCATGAGGATCTTAAGGGGATATATGAATGAAATTTAAAAATAAGACAAATTAGAGTTCTAAGGATTAAAAACAGTAAAATCTGATATTCATAAAAACTATAAAATCTAAAATGAAAAAAATAGTAGGTGGGATTAGTAGCATAGTAGATACTGTAGAAGAAACAATTAGTGAATTTGAGACTATGGAAAATAGACAATGTAAAAAATAAAAAATCAAAAAACAAGTTGACAAACCATGAAAAGAACATCAGCAACTTGTTGGAATTTTTATTGATACATTAAATCTATAAATTTATTGGAGAGATTTCACATAGTGAGCCCTCTAATTCATAAGTATGTATGTATATCCACTGAGCCTTTAAGATCTCCCAGCAATGATTGTTTTTTTTCATTTTAGGGGACTTTCACATTTTTATTAGATTTATTATTGGATATTGTCAGATTTCTTGTTACTTTAAATGTTTTGAACTATTTTCAAATTTTGCATTGCATTGTATTTCATAAAACAGTTGATTTTTGTGTATTATAACTGTAACCATGAAAAATTCACTAATTGCTAAAAGTTTTGTGAAAGTGTCTCAATTCCATATTTTTGTTTGGTTTGTTTACAGATATATCTTCGGCAAAGAAAGATAGTTTTCTACTTATATTTCTTTTCTTCCCTCATTTCATTGGCTAAATAATACAGTGATGCATAGAGGGGTGAGAGTGGACATTCTTCCCCAATATTGGGGGAAAGCAATCAGTCTTTGAATATTAAGGATGATGTCAGTTGTAGGATTTTTGTAGATTCCAATTCATCTTATGAAGAAATTTCTATTCTTTCTATTTTTAATTTATTGTTACTGGTTTTCATATTTATCAATTTTTTTCTTCTAACCCTCAGCATTAACAGTAAAATAAGGCGAATTACATTGATTGATTATTGAATATTATAGCAATCATGGATTCTTCAGGGACCCCAATGTACTCATAATATTCTTTTACAAACTGGTAGATTTTACTTGCTGGTATTTAGTTAGCAAATTTTGCATCTATATTCATTAAAAAGGTCTTCCTCCCTCCCTCCCTCCCTCCCTCCCTTTCTTCCTTCCTTGTTTTTATTATTATTTGTCCTTATAATGTTTATGCTGGATTTGGAATTTGGAATGCTGGCCTTATATTTTCTGAGATTTTGTGTAAGCTTGGTATAAATGTATTGAATATTGCACAGAATGCACCAGTGAAGGTAACTGGAATTTTCTTTGTGGGAAGAATTTTTTTAGTAGATCATGAGATATTTTTATATTGTACTTACCCTGCCTGTTTAGACCCATTTCATCTAAAATATGAAGTTTACTGCCTTAAGATTACTTATAATATTCTATTATTATCATTCTAATGTGTGTAGGATCTGTTATTAACATTATGTATTTTGTTAATGAAAATGATGAGAATGTACATTTTCTTTGGTGACTGTACAGAACTTTATCAATTTTATTGATCTTTAAAACCATCTTTATTTCTGTATATTTTCTCTACTGCTAGTCCATTTACTTTATCATTTATTTCCACTTTTTATTCCTCCCTTCAATGTAATTTGCTCTTCTTTTTCTACCTACTTAAGGCAGAAGCTTAGATAATTGATTTCCTTCTTTACAAAGCAAGAATTTAGAGCCAAAAATTTCTTGTCACATTGTCAGGTGTTTTTCTGTGGCTCAAAATATTTTCTAATTAGTGTTCTAAATTATTCTTTGATTTATGTCTTACGTAGAAGTTCAGGTCTCATAACAAAACATTCTCAGCTCTTCTCCATTCCTTATTTTGGCTTCACTTTTGAAAGCTATTTTCTAATATCATTATCCAGGTTAAGAATTATGTTTTCTTTTTCAGCATCATTTAATTAATTAATTAATTAACTTTAATTCCAGTACAATTAATATACAGTGTTATAGTGATTCAACATTTTTTTTATTTTTTTTAAATTTTTTTAACGTTTTTATTTATTTTTGAGACAGAGACAGAGCATGAATGGGGGAAGGGCAGAGAGAGAGAGGGAGACACAGAATCAAAGTAGGCTCCAGGCTCTGAGCCATCAGCCCAGAGCCCGATGCGGGGCTCGAACTCACAGACCGTGAGATCGTGACCTGAGCTGAAGTCAGACGCTTAACCGACTGAGCCACCCAGGCGCCCCTCTTTTTTATTTTTTTAATGTGTGTTTATTTTTAAGAGAGAGAGCAGGGAAGGGGCACAGAGAGAAGGAGACAAAATCTAAAGCAGGCTCCAAACTCTGAGCTGCTAGCACAGAGCCCAATGCAGGGCTCAAACCCACGAACTGTGAGATCACAACCTCAGCTGAGGTTGGACGCTTAACCAACTCAGCCACCCAGGCGCCCTATGATTCAACAGTTCTATACATTACTTCAGTGCTCATCATAAGTGTATTGTTAATCTCCTTCACTTATTCACACATCCCCCACCTCTGGTAGCCATGTTTACCAGAGTAAAGTGGTCTGTAGTTAGACTCTGATTTTTGGTTTCTCTTTTTTTTTTTCCCCCTTTCGTTCATTTGTTTTCTTTCTTAAACTCCATATATGAGTGAAATCATATGGTATTAGTCTTTCTCTGATTTGTTTCACTTAGCATTATACTCTATAGATACACCATGTCGTTGCAAAGGGCAAGATTGTATTCTTTTTTATGGCTGAACAATATTCCTGTGTGTGTGTGTGTGTGTGTGTGTGTGTGTGTGTGTGTGTATCTCACATCTTTATCCATTCAACTATCAGTGAACACTTGGGCTGCTTCCATAATTTGGCTATTATAAGTGATGCTGCAATAAACGTAGGGGTACATATTGCCTTTCGAATTAGTGTTTTTGTATTCTTTGGGTAAATATCCAGTAGTGTGATTACTGGATTGTATGGTACTTATATTTTTAACTTTTTAAGGAACTTCCATACTACTTTTCACAGGGGCTGTATTGCATTCCCACTGATAGTGCACAAGGATTCCATTTTCTCTCTTTATTGCCAACATTGTTGTTTCCTGTGGTGTTGATTTTAACCATTCTGATAAGAGTGAAGTGATACTTCATTGTGGTTTTGATTTGCATTTCCCTGATAATGAGTGATATTGAGCATCTTTTCATGTGTCTGTTGGCCATCTGTATATCTTTGGAGAAATGTTTGTTCATGTCTTCTGTCCAGTTTTTAAGTTGATTATTTTTTTTAGGGGTGTTGAGTTGTATCAATTATTTATATATTTTGGATGCTAACCCTTTATTGGATATGTTGTTTCAAAAATATCTTCTCCCATTCTGTAGGATATCTTTTAGGTTTGTTCATTATTTCCTTCACTGTGCAGAAGCTTTTGATTTTGATGTAGTCCCAATAGTTCATTTTTGCTTTTATTTCCCTTGCCTCAGGAGAACTATCTAGAAGATTATTGCTACAGCTGATGTAAGAAAAATTACTGCTGCCTGTGCTCTATTCCAGGATTTTTATGATTTCATGTCTTACATTTAGGTCCTTATTTTGTGTTTATTTTTGTGTATGGTGTAAAAAAATGGTCCAGATTCATTCTTTTGCATGCAGCTGTCCAGTTTTCCCAACATCATTTGTTAAAGAGACTGTCTTTACCCCAGTGCACTTTCTTGCCTCTTTCATTGAAGATTAATTGACCCTATAATTGTCAGTTTACTTCTGGTCTTTCTATTCTGTGTGTCTATTTTGTGTTAGTACTATATGTATATATGTACACACTACATTATGTATGTATTATATATACTATATTATATATACACAGTGCTATATATATATGTTATATAATTACTACATATATACTATGTACATACAGCACTCTATATAATATACATAGTATATATATTATATACTATATATATAAACTACATATATATCATAATATATACTATATAATCGATACTACATATATAGTATAGTAATATGTATTACAGTATATACAGTACTATGTATATTATACTATACTATAATAGCATATATACTAGTACTATATATATTATAGTACTGTATATACATCATATATAGGTAATATGTATTACAGTATAGTATATAACTATATATAGTATAGTAATACAGTAATGTATATTACAGTATATACATAATAATATATAGTACTGCATACATAGTATACATATATATAGTACATAGTATATATAGTATATATGTAGTAATAATATCACATATAGTACTGTGTATATAATACATATATAGTCTGCATATATTTACATATATATACATATATACATATAGTACTGGCACAAAATAGACACATAGATCAATGGAAGAGAACATATACTATATTCCAGTATGTAATTATTATACAGTATGTGTATACTATACATACAGTATGTATATACTATATATGTGTGTGTGTGTGTGTGTGTGTGTATATATAAAACACTCTATATTATTACTACTACTACTGCTACTACCACTACAGCTTGTACTATAACTTGAGGTCTGAAATCATGATACCTCCAACTTTTGCTTTCTCAAGATTGCTTTGACTGTTAGGGGTCTTTTGTGGTTTCATACAAATTTTAGGATTATTCTATTTCTTTGGAAAGTGCTGTTCATATTTTGATAGATATTTCATTAAATCTATAGATCCTTTGGGCAGTATGGGCATTTTAACAATATTTGTTCTTTCAGTACATGATCATGGAATATGTTTCCATTTCTTTGTGTCCTCTTCAACTTCTTTCATCAATGTTTTATGGTTTTCAGAGTACAGATGTTTCACTTCCCTCGTTCATTTTATTCCTAGGTATTTTCTTATTTTTGGTGCAAATGTAAATGGGATTGTTTAAATTCTCTTTGCTGCTTTGTTAGTAGTGAATAGAAATGCAACAGATTTCTATATACTGATTTTGTATCCTGCAACCTTACCAAATTCATCTATTCCATTAGTTTTTTGGTGGATTCTTTAGAGTTTTCTATATATAGTATCATATCATCTGCAAATAGTGAACATTTTATACTTCTTACTCACCAATTGGATGTTTTTCATTTCTTTTTGTTGTCTGATTGCTGTGGCTTGGACTTCCACTATCATGTTTAATAAAAGTGAGATGTCCCTGTGTTTTTCCTCACCTTAGGGGAAATGCTCTCAGTTTTTCACCATGGAGTATATTGTTATCTGTGGCTTTTTCATATATGGCCCTTATATGGTCAGTTATGTTCCTTCTAAACCTAGTTTGTTGAGGGTTTCATCATGTTGTACCCTTTCAAATGTTTTTTCTACATCTATTGAAATGATCATATGGTTTTTATCCTTTATCTTCGTGATGTGATGATTCATGTTGAGTGGATTGTGAATGTTGAACTACGCATGCATCCCAGGAATAAAACCCATTTGGTTCTGGTGAATGATTTTTTGTTGTTGTTAATGTAGGATCCAGTTGGCTAGTATTTTGCTGAGGAGTTTTACATCTATGTTTATCAGAATTACTGGCCTATAATTCTTTTTTCATAATGTCTGTATCTAGTTTTGGCATCAGTGTAATGCTGGCCTCATAGAATTTGGTAGCTTTCCTTTCTCTTCTGCTTTATGGCATATTTTGAGAGGAATAGTTATTATCTGTTCTTTAAGTGTTTGGTAGAATTCGCCTGTGAAGCCGTTTGGTCCTGGACTTATTTTTGTTTTAGGTTGACTACTGATTAAATTTCATTGCTTGTACTCAGTCTGTTCAAATTTTCTATTTCTTCATGATACAGTTTGGGGAGGTTATATGTTTCTAGGAATTTATCCATTTCTTCTAGGTTGTCCAATTAGTTGGTATATAACCTTTCATATTCCTTTATAATCCTTTTTATTTCTCTGGTGTTAGTTGTCATTTCTCCTCTTTCACTTCTTATTTTCTTTGAGTCCTGTCTCTCTCTCTTTCTCAATTATTTAATTATTTAATATTTTTGATGAGTCCTGCTATAGGATTATCAATTTTATTAATCTTTTCAAATAGCCAGCTCCTGGAAACCTTTTTCTGTCTCCTTCTAGTATTTTTATTTTTCAATGTTTATTTATTTTGAGAGAGAGAGAGAGAGGGAGGGAGGGAGGGAGGGAGGGAGGGAGACAGGGAGGCAGGCAGGCAGAATGAGAGTGGAGCAGGGGCAGAGAAAAGATGGAGACACAGAATCTGAAACAGGCTCCAGGCTCTGAGCTGTCAGCACAGAGCCCGATGCGGGGCTCAAACCTATGAACTGTGAGACCATGACCTGAGCCAAAGTCAGACACTTAACCGACTAAGCCACCCAGGTACCCCTGTCTCCTTCTAGTCTTAATGATAGCCTTCCTGGATTGAGCATTCTTTCTGCAGATTTTTTTTCCTTTTAGCATTTTGAATATATCATGTCACTCCTTTCTGACCTGAAAAATCACCTGACAGCTTTATGGGGTTTCCTCTGTATATAACTATTTTCTTTTCTCTTGCTGCTTTTAATATTCTATCACTATTTTTGCCTTTTCAATTACTGTGTATCTTGGTTGGACTTCTTTGGGTTGATTTTGTTGGGGGCTCTCTGTGCCTCCCAGATCCTTCCCTAGAGTTGGGAAGTTTTCAGCTATTATTTCTTCAGATATATTTTCTACACCCTTTTCTCTCTCTCCTTCTCTTATCCCAATAATGTGAATGCTATTACGCTTGATGTTAAGTCTGTTCTCATTTTGCATAACTTTTTTTTTCCTCCACCTGCTTAGGCTGATTGCTTTCAGTTACTGTCTTCCAGGTCACTGATCCATTCTTCTCCTTCCTCTAGTCTACTATTTATTCCATCTAGTGTATTTTTAATACCACTTACTAAGTTCTTCATATCTGATTGTGTTCTTTGTTCTGTGTTTGCTCTTTCTTAAGTGTCTCAGTGATGTCCTTCATTCTTTACTCAGGTCCAGTAGATCTCTTTATGATCACTAATTTAAATTCTCTATTAAGCGTATTATTTGGGTCTGTCTCACTGAGGTCTCCTGCTGTAATTTTTTTCCTATTCTTTCATTTCAGACATACTCCCTCTTCCCATTTTGTCTAAATCTTTGCGTCTGTTTCTGTGTGTTAGGAAAGTCAGCTATGTCTCATGCTCTTGAAAATAGTGCCTTACAAAGACGAGGCCCTGTAGCGCCCTTCAGTGCAGTGTCCCCTGTTCCGCAGAACCGGCACTTCGGGGGTGATTCCTACATGTGCTGTGTGTGCCTTGCCACTTTTTCCACCAGTCCAGTCCTCTGCAATGCCTCTCTTTGTCTTTAGTAGGCAATGCTTGATCCTTTTGTGTTAGCAGGGCAGTCTTGGGCTGCCTTGGGCTTGAGTTGTGTCAGACCAGGTGTTTACCACAGATACAGTCAAACCAGACTGCAGAATGCTTTACCTGTTTGTCCCCTGAGAAGCTTTTTCTTGGTGGGTGGGGCTTTCATTCAGACCAGCGCTCTGTCTCCTGCCCACTACTGGGGTCACAGCTGGAGTAGTGTATGTGGTTATCTTCCCCTGTTCCTGCGACTGGAGTTACTTTGGAGATCTGTTGGCCCTTGTCAGGGCTCCTTGCACACTGCCAGACTTGTGGCACCTTTTGGATGGGTCCTGGCCAAGAGCATGTTGGAGGGGTTGGCTCTGCCACGGGCAAGGATCCACAAAGTGCATGGGGGAGGGGTGGTGGTGTTAGTAAGGTTGTGTTTATCCTCTGGGGGAGGGGATCTGCATTTTCTAGGACTAAGGCCAGCCTGGCTGGAGGGGGTAGATCCGAAGTGCAGGGTACAGAGGTGTGCAGGATGTGCAGTGTTAGCAAATAGCGAGTGTCTGGACCCTGATGGTTCCTGTAAGTGGTCATGTGTTTATGCTGGGAGGTGGGGGCAGGAAATGGTGCCCACCAGCTTCTTTGTTTCTGAAGTCTCTTAAGGATCCCTGCCACTCCAGCACACTCATGAGATTGATTAGTGAAGAAATCTCCCTTCTGTATGCTGCCTCTATGCTGTGTCTCTGTGGACTGTTTCTTGTGCTGTCTCTTTAAGGGTGGGGACTCAGTTTCCTCTTGCTCTCAGCGTTCTCCCAGAGCTGAGTCCACTCATTTTTTTTTAATTTTTTTAAGTTTATTTACTGAGAGAGAGAGTGAGCACATGAGCAGAGGAGGGGCAGAGAGAGAATCCCAAGCAGGCTTCCCGCTGTCAGTGTGAAGGCTGAGGTGGGGCTGGAACTCAAGAACCAAGAGATCATGACCTGAGCCTAAAACATGAGTCCAAAGTTTAACCAACTGAGCCACCCAGGCGATCCCTGAGTGCACTCAGTTTTCAAATTTTACGTTTTGAGTACTGTTGATTGTAAAAACTCGTGAAGTTCAGCCCCTCTGGTTTTTAAGTCCCAATGTCATGAGGATTTGTTTTCCCCATGTGGGCTCCCCAATGTGACAGTCTGCTTCACTCCCCTCTGTGCCATGGCAGCATCCCTCCCTCCCGCAGACAGTGCCAGAGTCCCCTTAGTTGTGGACTGTGTTCTGCTAGGCTTCTTGGCATTTTCTGGGTTATTTACACTGATGTGAGTGTTACCTAGTTGTATCCCTGGGACAAGATGTGCTTGGGGTTGTCCTATTCTGCCACCTTCTCTGGAATTCTTCCATCATCATTTTAAAGACTGCTCTATTTTTTTTCCCCCTGGTGAGACATTTGCATTAATTCTTGGCTTTGCTACCATGTATGTAATGTGTGGATGTAATATGTCCTTCTAATTTTGATGATGTAAGGTTGTTTTGTTTTTTAAATAACCTTTTCTATTGGGATACATCCTGCTTGAGGCTTGTTGAGCTATTTTATACTTTTCATCTTATTTGGATTTGACCATTATTTCATCATATGTTTTATTGCATGCCTCTCCTTTTGACTCCAGTTAAAAATATCATAGATACAGATCATGACCTACATTAGCTTAGGCTCTGTTCATGTTTTCCATTCTTGTTCTTTTTGTGTTTGGAAGTTTCTCTTGATAATGTTTCAATTTTGCTGATTTTTTTGTAGTGTCTAATATACTTTCAGTATTTTCCAGTGAAGTTTTTATTGCAGATATTTTAAGTTCATAAAGTTCCTTTGAAAGTATTCTATTTATATTCACATTGTATTCAACCTTTGCTTGATTTTCAAAATCATATATGTAATAGCTGGTTTACTGTATTTGTCAGAAGGTTCCCTCCCTGTCATTTCTGCGTCTGTTTCTATTTACTAGCTTTTTTCCCAGTTATGCATCACATTTTCTAGCTTCCCCACAAAGCCAGTAGTGTTTTATTGGATTCTGACCATTATGATATTTACAGTGCTTTGGATTTTGTTCTTTTGGAAACTGTTGGACTTTGTTCTGGCATAGGTTTAAGCTCTTTGCAGTTCAGCGTAATCATTTCAAGGCTCTGAAAAATATCTTTTTTAGTGTGGGTTTGGTTGACCTCTGCTATGTGGCTAGTGCTGCTCTACTACTAAGGCATGACTCTTGTGGGCTGTCTCCTAGGAGAACATTCTAGTATGTTGCCTGGTTGGAACTTTTATCATATCCCCGCACTTTTTGAGCTCTGGCTTCTCCCAAGCTCACAAAGCATCTTCCTACGTCTGCCCAGCTAGGTGTTTTCTGCAGTGGACATCAGATGATCCTCCACAGCCCTATTAAGATTTCTGTTTTGTTTTGTTTGGTCCCCATTTGCCTCTTCCTATCCATTGTATTTGCCCATCTTCTCAACATTCCCAAAGCTTCAACCTTTCTGAACTCCAGTCTCTGTCTTTAGTATGACTCTGAGATACCACTGTACTCTTCTTGGATTGTTCTTCATTGCACTGAGATTCAGAAAAAGATTCCAGTCAGAAAGCCAGGGCGATTACATTAATCTCACTAATTTCCCTTCTTCTAGGGATCAGAGTCCTATCCTGACTATTGTCAGATGCTTTAAAAGTGTTATTTATTTTATCCAGTTTTTCTCTTTTCCTTTCTCCCCCCCCCCCCCCCCCAGCAAGAGGCTTTTTCTACTTTTAGTTCAGTGACTCCATGGCCAGAATACAAATTTCTTTCTTTAATTGTCAGTGGTTTATCATTGATACTTTAAATTTTTTTTTTAATGTTTATTTTTGAGACAGAGGGAAACAGAGCATGAGTGGGGGAGGGGCAGAGAGAAAGAGGGAAACACAGAATCTGAAACAGGCTTCAGGCTCTGAGCTGTCAGCACAGAGCCTGATGCAGGGCTTGAACCCACGAACCATGAGATGGTGCCGTGAGCCGAAGTTGGATGCTTAACAGACTGAGACACCCAGGCGCCCCTATCGTTGATACTTTGTTAAATCTAAACTCCTTAGAATGAAACATAAGACACTTATGACCTGGCTCCAGCTTGCCCCTATCACCCATACATATATCTTTGCTTGTAACTTAAATGTTTCTTTCCAGCCACATGGAACAACTTTTATCTTGCAAGTTTGAATATTTTCATCCCTTCATCTTTGTACATTCACATTCTTTGCCTTTCTACTGACTTGCTTCCTTGAAATTGTGTCCACTTCTATCAGAGGGAATTAGAAGCATCTAACTTTCTGTTTCCTGCACTGTCCTTTGAATTCTGTGTGTGATTGCAGGCACATCAAACCACATCTCTTGTAAATAAGTGCCATCCTCTACAATACAAATTCGGGAAATTAGATGTTCTCAGAGGTTTCTTCTATCACTAAAATGTAAGAAATTCCAGATATTCAAATAGGATATTTTCAAGGCAGCTATACCAAATATTGTTATAAAAATTAAAATGTGTATGCTTAAACTCTATATACCTTAATCAAAGATTCAGCATCTATAATCTAAGAATAGCCATAAAAATGCACTTAATTGTGGATAAAACCATTTGTTTTGTATTTAGAGGAAGCCAGTGTCTCCTGATATTTGCTAACTACAAGGAGGACAGTTTTTAAAGAATAAATCCTATTAAATTTTTACTTTTATACCTCTAGCAGATCATCTTTTTGGCTATTTTTTAAATAAATGACAAGTGGTTTATTAACATGGCTAATTGACAAATGAATAAATGAATAGATACAGCCAGAGGCACCAATGAGTGTTATATACTAATGATTTCTCTTTATTATCAAATATCAATGGCAAAAAATAAACCTAATTACATATAAACTAAATACATGAGTACAGGGCAGTTGAGAATTTTTTTTACTTCTAAATAAAAAGGCCATTCATTTAGGCATGGGGGAAAAAAGTCAATTCTATTTTAAACAAATATTGTAAGAAAAAAATATAGGACATAGTAAAGCCATTTTGAAAATATTAAGAGCTGGTAGCATTTTTTTTCATAAATTCCAAAAACACAATACACAGTTTTTTGGCAAAATAGTGTGAACAGGAAGAAATGTTAAGATGTGATCTTAAGAGAAGAAATTGAAAACAGAAAATTGGGAAGAAGAAAGGGAAAGAAAAGAAAGTAGAAGAGAAGTAAAGAGAGATGAGAACACGAGATGAGATGGGAAGAAGGAGACAATCATATATGCTAAATTAAGGAGAAAGAAAAGATGAAAATGTAAAAAGAAGAAAGAGAAAATGGTAATAATATGAGATAAAGGATTTTTGAAATAACTAACGTTTTACATATTTATACCTCCTCTCAAGGCACTGAGCATTTTAATGAAGGGTTTCTTTTTCATTCAAAAAGTAATATGTGTGTATATACATACATATGTACACACACACATATATATGTGTATTTGTATATATATATGTATACTTATATATACACTCACACACATACATATATATATATATATGTATATATATGTATATGTATGCAATACATGTTCATTGTAGAGTGTTAGGGAATACTCAAGAAGAAAGAATAAAGGTCACCTGGAAGGCTGCTAAGCAAATCCAAGAATTTTAACATTTGTATTATTTTCTTACAATTTTAGATGCATTTCAAACAGTTTTGTTAATGTGACATAAACATCTGGACTCCTTGATCACTTAAAAATATAGTTTAAACATTTTTGAAGAATTGTCCTTTGTAAACATCTTTATTTTTAATCCTAATAGGAAACCGATATTGACTTAGAATAATTTGATAACATTTTAATGAAAAACTATTTACAAATATATGGACAATGGACAGGAGTTCATAAGGGGCAGTAACCCAGGGCTTAGTGGCTATGCTTGCATGTCAAGAGCAGAGAGCAGTGATGGTGTGAATCCAATGTGACCTTCAGCTAGGAGTTGTGGCAACCTGGGGTAACTCCACAGGGATAGATAGGGATGGAAGAATAGATATTCCCAAAACCTCTTTTCTCCCTCTCTTCAGTCATCCAGGAGATTCACTTTAGCTGAAACTAACTGGCAGCCAAATGGAACAGAACCTAAGTCATCCGTATAGATAACTTCTGAGGCAGAAACCAAAGAGGAAAGAAACTGAGATCCAGTGGTTCTGGGAGGACAATCGGAAAATATTCAGGGCACTAATTAATATTTAATTAAAGTTTATTTACAAATCCCCCTCTTTTATTATTTATGTTTTCCCCCCACTATCATCAATAATGCTGTTAGATTTTTCTCTACTTAGCATGATTTCCTCAGTATAAATCATTAGGAGAAAAAATACCAGGTATATAGGTATAGAACATTTAAGGCTTATGACTTATTTTTTCCAAGAGATTGCTATAATTTATATTTCCTCCGGCAAGTTATGAGAGTATATCCTTATTAGCAATGTAAGTTTTTGATGTTATTAATTTGTTTGGAAAATTATATGACAGTGTTTCACTCTGCATTTCTTTGATAACTATTAGGTTTAAAGGTTTTCATGTTTGTTATTTTCATTTTTCTTTTCATATCCTATTTTACTTCATGTGGCCCCAAATGAATTATGATTAGTTCATTAGTGTAACAAAGATTAATACAAAATCCATTAACCCCCAAATTTACTTGATATTGAATGTGTTTTATCTCAATACATGTCTTTTAAAAAGAAAATTAAGCACCTGACTACTCCACATGCCCCTTTTTGTTTTTTTTTGACCCTGAGATAATCATAATTGGCTTATTTCACTCATAACAAAAATGTTTCATTGTTTGCAGTAGATATTACTAGAAAACATTGTTAAAGTCAGATTGGAAATTTTTAGAAAATCATTATTTTGGCAGAATATGCAATATAATACATATTCAGTGCATCCTATGTTGCAAATATATTTCATCTTCCTGAAAAATTCATTTGCTAATTTGCCTACAAGGAAATTGATCCTATGTGATGCTAATTTGTCTCAGATCTCACAAAAGGTATGTAATGAACTCATAATCTGTAAAATGCTAGCCTCTATTTTATCAAATATTCTATTATCATTGACATTAGCATTAATACTGAACAGATTAATTTGCTTACCATAACCTCTTTAAAATGTATACTGATAACTAGAAACTAAATGATATGTTCACCTATTCCCAACCACACAAAACTCCATTACAAACTAAGCAATTGTCTTTTTCTAGAACAGGGAGGAAATCTCCATATGTTGGTATTTGAAGAGCATAAACGGTCTTCCTCTGTTCTCTAAAAATAATATTGTCTTTCAACATTAGTCTAATGCCTGCATCTCCATTATGTCAAGGCATCTAAGTAAGACTCCTTCTTAAATACAAGATGTGAAAGACAAAAGCACAATAAGTTTCCATCTTATAGTTGTGATTATGAAGTAGGAAAACTGAGGGGAATCCATTTTAGAGAGGCTAGGTATCTGCTGTTTTTTCTGCTAGGCCACATTTTTATATTTTGCCTCTGAACACGCCAAAGAAGCCATGTTCCCACTTTAAGGGGAAGCAAAAAAGCTAATCATTCTCTGGGTTTTGTCCTAGGTCCTTACCACGTGATAACTAACATCTAAGAACTGGATCCCAAACAAACATGTTCCAGGACATTAGCTTCAAATAGACCTCCGCCGACACTGGCATCAATACCTCCTACCTTTGATGATTCATGAAAGAACAACTATTATTCACCTGTCACTCACCTTTGATTGGACCCTACCCTGGATTTCTAAAGGAACATGGACCCTAGATCCTTTTCCAGTGTGAACCCCTAACACCAAGCAATAATGACTCATTCTCCTTTCTAAGTCTCCTACATCAATTACAAATCCTATTCTGGAGTCAGACGTCTCATGATTCCTGGCTCTGCTACCTATTAGTATGAATTAGGCAAGTTATTTAACCTCCTTGTGACTAAGTTTCCTCATCCTTAAAAGAGGATAATAAATTATCTCAGAGGGTGTTCTGAGAAATAAGTTGATAAATATAGGATTTATTAGATCCTAGTGGCCAAATGTAAATCATTAGACCAGAAGAGTATTTATCAAATAAAATTTAAAGAAGGGAAAGAAACATGGAAGAAAGGAAGACAGGAAGTATCTGGCTATTCATTTTGAAAATTACTTCAATCAAGCTTCAATCAAGCATGCATTTACTTATGTACTCTACTAATTTCTTAAACACGTTGACCATATAGGACAAGCAAGGTCCAGCCAACCTCTGTCCTATTATTTGATAAAGTAAATTCTCAATAGATGATACAGAGTTAAATACATAAAAGAATAAATGAATGTATAAAACTAGAAATCCCTGGATATCTGGAAATGGATATAAAAAGTAACATTTTTCATATTTTTCCCAAATGTACACAAAAAGGAGGAATAATCTATATGAAGCCCAGGAAAAACATGAACCAGAGCACTAAGGGGCTAGTAGGCTGAAATGTACCTAAATGGGCCTCTTCAATCAGGCCTCACCAATTTAGATACAGTAGACACCCTATTTCAGGCATGCAAGATTCAATTCCAGCTGTAACATGGCTCAAACCACTTGCTTTACTGTTTCTCTTACATAAACAAGGTCAAGTTGATGGTACTTACTCATCTTTCCCCATACTGGAAACACCTTTGAAAAAGGTTCTATAAGAATATGACACTCAGAATATATAATACCTCATACCAGTACCCACCATGACTCTTCTACATTGTCCTGTTTGTGTACTTACTTGCTGGGTTTTCCGTGCTATGGAGACTGACCATTGGGATGCCTGGGCCTGGATTTTAAAAACATACATATTAAAAATATGTATAAATTAAAAATTTGTATAAATATTTTAAAGATATGAGTAACAATTCATGACAGTGTTATTTTTTCCAAATGGAAATATTTCATATTAAAAACATAATGAAACAGAAACCAGATAACTACATTTAATCACTACCTATGGCTATTTTATTAAAAAAAGAATATATGGGGAAAGAAACCATTTGCATAGATTATTTTTAAGCTTTTCCCTTCTCCAAAATGCCTTTGTACTTCTACATTTCTATGGTTCCCAATCTTAAGTTCCTTACTCTTTCACTACTCTTTTATAGAACAGTCAGTGATACTCAGAATGCTGAATCATAACCCCTCATTTGTTCATCCAAAATTAAATTGTTTCCACTCAGCCAAGAAAGAAAGGATGCACACTCTGGAATGGAAATATCTCATCCATAAGATGAATAAAAATTTGGTTCTAATTATATACTAATTGAAAAAAATACCTTAACTGGAATCACCAAATATTTCAGATATACTAGTTAATTCAGGTAACTGTAAGATGTGATCTTGAAGCTTTATTCCTCTGCAGAACTATAACTAGAGGTCTAATGGTTTTCCCTGATGTCATCAAACAAGTACTTTTTTGATTACTTTGTTTTTAGATACCAAGAGGAAAAAAAAAAACCAAAAAACTAAAAAGAGCATGTGTTGATTTATTCCTCAGGGTGTCTTAAAAACAGGACAGCTTCAGGTACCAGCTAAAGCAAGAACACTCAGTCCATCACATTATAAGGGACAGATGTCTCCCATCTGATCTTTGAGAATTACAGTATCTTTTTAAGGGGCAATGATTCCTATCAGTATAACATAGACATACCATACTCCTATATAAGACTATAGAGTATTTTTACCTGATAGATCTAATTAGGGTGAATTAGGGTGAATCTCTCTGAACTTCAGGATGCTAGACCCAGGCAGTTAAATTTCTGTAGAACCTAAACCTCTTAACAGCCAAGCCAATATTTCAATAAGAGGGCTGTTTTTTTTTTTTCCCCTAAAGACTAGGTAAATTACTTTATTGCTGTATCAGGACTTTGCTGATGTAAATATGCTTGTTCACTTTTTTAAACAGTTCACGTTCAAACAGCCCTTAGTGGTCACGAGTAAATGTTGACTCCCAATTATGTTTTCTACATGAAGATGCAATTTTTATCTCAGTAAATTCATAATTTATTACAAACAAATTTAGAGTATCAAATCATATAGCTAGAGAGTAATAGTTACTTGTGATGGTAATAGATACTGATCAAATAAAATAATTTATTACCTTTACAGAATAATAGGAAATGTTGATTCATAGGACTAAAACTGGCACCAAAATATGTACATTGTTCTTTCATGAAATTACATGAAATGCATTGACGATTCAGTAATCCTTCAGTAGAAGCACTGGGGAAAGAAAAAGAAAATTAGAAATGGTACCATTCCAGGTACATGAATATGTGGCATATATTTAAACATTAACATAAACTCAGGAGCTACAGCACTGCTTATATTGAGGCTCCTTGTCAATTAGGACTTACCATATAAACACAAAGTCAATTTCCATTACTAAGGTTAAGAGACACAGTTTTCTTCTCTGTGATAAAATTAAAATCATGTATGCTTATATGTATATTAAAGTATATATATATATACATGCTTCTAAAATAAAGGAACTGATTTCCACAGGACTCAATATAACTTATTCTTATCTGCCTTTTCTCCATAGATATTTCTTTGTAAAGTTTTAAAAGGAAGTGCCCACAGAGACTAGAATAAAGTCACCATCAATAAATATTAGTTGAAAGAACTAATGAAAGTTTTCACAAGTCACACAAAGAATCAATCTCATGATTTCCTCAATTCAGAATTCTAAACATTAGAATTTGGTTATCTGTCAAATTTTCCCACTAAATAGATACATGGGAAATACTGGCACTTAACACTTGCCCTGAAATTTTTGGTCAAGGAAAATTATGTTTTGTGCGATAATATAATCTTCATGATCGTGCATACTTTGAGACATCAGGGAGGTAGGTAAAGAGACAAGTCATCATCTCTCTATTTCACAAACAATGATACTTAAGGTCAGAGGGATTGATATATTTACCCAAGGTTAAATTTCCTATGTAGAATATTTTATAAAGAGAGATGTATCATAGATTATTCTGACAGTTGGAAATGCTGGTGAAGCTTCATCTTATACTTGGAGAAAATACTGAAACATGATTCTGGATATGCATTTGTAAATGAATGATAGTCATTTTGATGTGCAGTATGCTGTAGGCACGGGGATGGGTACAGGAATATTGGCGTGGGCACCAGAAGCCATTGAGAATAGATGTTAAGTATCGTTCATGAACTCAAAATTTCACATTTGAAACATTCTGAGCTCATTAGAATCCAACTTTTCCTTTACTGGCCTAACCGATCAATATACACACGAAGCACTTAATACATTAGGCCATTTCACCCTAACGATAACTTGCAAGGTAATCATACCTTATTTTTTCTCTTTGAAATTGCTCTATGTGTGTATATACATCCAAATACACCTACACCATAGCACTTTCCATTTTAATCATTTTTAAGTATAAAATTCAGTGTCTTTAATTATAGTCACAATGTTGTGCAGCACTCTCCACAGAGAAGAATGCGTGCCTAGTGAAAGGACATAACTAGGATTTAAACCCTTTCCCTCTCTCCTCCTTCATATAACTTTTCAGATTCAAGTTCCTCAGAGATTTATGTTAGTATTTATCATTACTTAGATCATAGTCTAAATTATGATAATCTATTGAAATAAAGAAATGCACATTTTGAAACAACATTCATTCTAACACTGACTATGGTAGCATCTGTGATTCTTCACGGGTATATCTCATCCCATAAATTTAGTCAACCAATGATTATTTTTATGACCTGAGTAAGACAGTGATTGAGTTTTCTGAGTTAAACAATAACGTTATCTTACAGTCAAGCCAACTGGCATTTGCCGAGCTACTTAAGGGGAAATTTATTGGTACTATATTTCCTTTATCACATGGCCTGCTCCACTAGTACCGTTCATAGATAGACTGCTGCCTCAGTCACTAGAGAACAAAGACAAGCACACAAATCTAAGAAGTCATTTTGATTCAGATCACATTTTAGGCTAATCATATTGGGAAGAGAGATTGAGATAGTTCCATTGGCTGCAATGGGCCTAGTCTAATCTTTTGACACTGATTTTTCTTTAAGAGTTTCATAAAATGAGAGAAATAACACTTAGATATACTAGTTCCACAACCTTAAATTGTTCACAACTGCCAGCATCAACCGGAGTATACACGTCAAGATAAGCTTCAGGTCACCAAAAAGCACAAAGTGACCACTACGTTCATCAAGATCTCTAAACCAACACAAGCATCAGTCTCTTTACATAAACAGCTGTCCTTCCCTTGGAAGTCATTAGAATTGAGACTGTGGGTTTCAGACTCAAGAGAAACACAAAACAAAAACCCCATAAAACAAAGAATCCAAAAATCACCTATTGAGAGAGGTGATAAAAATAGACGCTTCAGATGAAAGCAATTTATGCATAAATAAGAGTGTGCAGTGTATTAGAGGGAGTTTAGGGTGCTTTAAACATGCATTTTTACTCTCAAAGGAAAGTGTAGGCTACTGGGTAAGAATCAGTGGTGACACTTCTTCAAACATGATGAATTTCCACTGAGAATATGCCATGGCAGTTTTGACACTTTAAAAATGAATCTGTGAAATGGAAATTTGAAAGTGTATATAAAGTCTAGAATTAATAAGTTGCTTGCCAGACAAAAATAAAAGTCATTCTTATGAGGTCCTGGTGAAAGCTTTCTGAGTGAGGAGACATTTTAATACTAAATAGGTATGACCTTAAGCATCTTTTATGAATATAACTTTCCATCTGGGAAAATTGGGCAGATGAGAACATTCCCCATCTAATGCTTTATTTTACTAAGCAGTGAGTGTTACTGGCTCAAATAATAATCTTGCCAGGTTTTGCACATCGTGGGGGCAGGGGAGAAAAACTTCCCCTTGATCTACTCTTCTAAGTGTTCACAATGGTTTTACTTTGGGAATAAATTACCGGTGTACAATATAAATGCACTGAAAATTCAAAATGAGGCTTAGTAGAAGAAAAGTCCACTCAGGAAAATACATAAACTCCCGTGAGATGGGTAGTTGAGAAATGCAAGCCTTAAAAAAAAAAAAAGACACTTTGAGACTGTAAAAGCAGGTGATGAAAAAAATTACAAAAGGAACAGCTGGATGGTCTTCACGTCAGGTCCCAACGTTCAGGCTTGCAAAGGTCCAGACGTGAGAGACTGGACCAAGAGCGTGAGGTTCCGTCATGTCAAAAATGAAACTACAGAGTTTTCCATCCTATCCTTAAGGTGTGTAGATGGCCACTGAGAAATCAACCTGTGCAGCCAAGTCTTTGCACCTTGCTTACCTGTACAGCTGCCTCCCTCTGGGCGAAGACTCAGTGCTCAGAAAGTAACTGCCCAGGAAAGAGAAAACACACACATCAGGCACAGATCAATTTTTGCCACGCTGAGATTTCACTTGAATCTTCGAGCTCCGGCCTGTTCTCTCATTCAACCACCGAACTTTGATCCGTTTGGGAAACACATCTTTTTGTTCTTAAAATATCATCATATCACACTTCTCTGTGATCTCTCTCAGTCTAAGTGTGTACGTATCTGTGTAAATGTGTGTGTGCAAGTGTCTCTCTGGGTGAAGGGTAGGGAGAGTCTTTAAAGAGAATGTTGCTGTTTCTATGGCCGAGGTGTCTGGACTAGGACCACGGTAAGCAAAGCATCAATCTGGCCGAAAGATTGCGTTTGACAACTGCGACTACCAACCTGACTAGAGAACCAAAATGCTCACATTTTTTGAGTAGTTTCATCGTATGCCAAGATCTTTATCACTTCCCAGTTTCCTGATGTCAGATGCCGCACGGTAATTTGCTCACTTTTACTCTGCAAAGAAATAGAAAATATTGATTTTCTTTTTTTTATTTAAACAGCATCTTTCTGGTCAACACAAAAATACCAACTACCTGTATCACTTTTAATTCTGCAATTTGCAGCTAACACTCAGTTTCTTGTTTTCATTCTCGAGAATGCACACACATTCATGTAAACATTGATCCGGGTAGGAGAGTGCCTTTTCTCCATTACTGTGGGAAAAGCATTAGAAGACACCTCTAGGTGATGATCGCCTGTGCAACACTTTGACACAGGGTGTCATCTTGGCATTCAGTGAAGACACAGGACTTTGGTAACACTCATCTAAATGGCCGACAACTACAGTTTGGACAGCTTTAGGTGAAATATTTCACAACAAATTTTATTGTAAATAAACGCTATTGTATACTTTTAACCTTTACACCATTGCATCATGTTATGGTTTGCTATTTTCACACAAGAATTTATTTCTGAGATTAATTTATGTTGATGTTTGCAGCCATAGTTGGTTTCCACCACTATGTCGTATTTTATGTGAATATAGCATAATTTATGTTTTACTGACATTTGAGCATTTCCAAATTTTAGTTCTTAAAAACAAGTCGCCTATGAACAGTTTTATCAAGGTCTCGTGATGCACATGGCAGGATTTTCTTGAGACAAGCGCCAAGAAGTGGGATTGGTCATTAGTAAACATGTCTTCTACTTAACTAGATAGTGACAAAGTATTTTCCAAAGTTTCCCCTACTTACAGTCTACTGCAATGTGAGTTCCCATTGCTGCTCATCCTTGCCGCTTCCTTACTGGCAGTTAATTTCATCAGATTATTTAATTTTTGGTCAATCTAATGAGTATGAAATGGTACCACATTTGTTTTCTTTTTACTGAGAAAATGTTCAAGCCTACAGAAAGGTTGAGTGAATACTACATAAACACCCATGAGATCATTACCTGGATTCACCATCTTATATCAACACGTTGAATATTTGCCCTCCCTCTTTCGTTGTTGGCTGAATCATTTAAAAGTAAGTTGCAAACATCAGTATATTTTTGCCTAAATACTTCAATATACATCTCTCAACATTAAGATGATTTCCACATGTAAGCAAATAACACATAAGAATATTTATGTTAATATCATCTAAACATACAGTCTATACCCTAATTTCCACAATAGCCCCAAGTAACCATATATATGTGTGTGTGTGTGTGTGTGTGTGTGTGTGTGTGTGTGTATGTTTTACATTTAGACATATAAATATATACATTTATATATTTAGATAAAATAGATGTCTTAGTAAATATTTACATAT
Source organism: Herpailurus yagouaroundi (assembly GCF_014898765.1). Classification (NCBI taxonomy): domain Eukaryota; kingdom Metazoa; phylum Chordata; class Mammalia; order Carnivora; family Felidae; genus Herpailurus; species Herpailurus yagouaroundi. Next base: position 13,867,259 of record NW_024412395.1, read on the forward strand.
TTTGGGTTATCATCTCTTTAATCTCTCTTAAAGAAAAACATTTATATTTTTTGATTTCTATAATATTAACCATTTTTTAGACTCTTGGTCCAGTGGTCTTATAGAATGTCCAGCATTTTGGATTTGTCTGATTGTTTTCTTATGCTTTAATTTAGGCTAAATATTTTTGGCAAGAATATTACACAGGTGATATTGGATACCTCTTCTGCTTCATATTAGGAAGAATACCATTACACATCTTCCCACTCATGACAATGCTGTTTACATGGTAACTGTGACATATGCATTGAAAAATACATTTTGCCTTTTAATTAAAAGTGGGATAATACTTGCACATTATGTGAGCATCTTCTTCTCCATTAACATTTCACTTCATAGGTTTAGCATCCATTCATAACCTTTCCCTTAATAAATTATCATTTCAAAGTGATTTTCTAATTCTAATATCACTTTTGTATTTAGCAGGTAGCATTCTTCTGTGAAGAAAACTATTTCCTCTTGCCTGTGTTCACTCTCATCCTTGCTCTCCCTCCTCTTCATATCACTACATACTTAACCATGTTTAATGTAATATATTACATTCCATGATTGTTGTTATTCTTTATGATGTTAAAATTGTCACAATTTGGTTATTGGGCACTCCTTCAAACCAACACCTCTATTCTTTGGAAATGATTACATTGGTCTTTGAGCACTTCCTTGTTTTCTGCACAATCACATGTTCTGAGATCCTTTTACTTCCCCTACCTCCTAACTGTAATCAATCATTTCTCCAATGAATTTTTTCTACTGGATTACAGTATTTAGATATAAAGATCTGGGGTTATGTGTGCTAATTGCTACTCTAATGTTATTATTTGTGGGCCTTTTCAGAAGAGATAGATGGCTAGCTAGAGAGATATCCCTATGTTATCTCTCTTGTGCATGTGTGTGTATGTGTTCTTAGTATTAGCTTTAAGTAAAATCCATATCCGTTTGATTTACATTCAGGTGCATTTGCTTCTCTTAGTATTTCAACATAGCTTTGGTGTCCTCATGTTTTCTATTTAATATTCGTTTTCTTTTCTTTTTTTTTTTTTTGATTTTTTTAATGTTTATTTCTGAGACAGAGAGAGACAGAACATGAGTGGGGGAGGGGCAGAGAGAGACAGGGAGACACAGAATCAGAAGCAGGCTCCAGGCTCTGAGCTGTCAGCACAGAGCCTGATGTGGGACTCAAACTCGCAGACCACGAGATCATGACCTGAGCCGAAGTCGGAGGCTTAACCAACTGAGCCACCAACCAGGTGCCCCTCTTTTTATTTTCTTAAGGTTTATTTTATTTTTGAGAGAGAAAGCAAGAGTGTGCGCAGAGGAAGGGCAGAGAGAGAAGGAGAGAGAGGATCCAAAGCAGACTCTGCATTGAGAGAAGAGACCCTGCTGTGGGATTCAAACTCACAAACCATGAGATCATGACCTAAGCCGAAGTCAGATGCTTAACTGACTGGGTCATCCAGGTGCCCCAATATTATTTTAAAAATATGTAGATAGTTCAAACATATAGTGTATGTGTGTGTGTGTGTGTGTGTGTGTGTGTGTGTGTATATATATATATCTTCAAACTAAGATTACAAGAGAAAGACAGAGACAGACAGACAGAGGGAGCATCCCTGCAAGAAGTCTTGGTTTCATGCCATTCTCATCACATACAAAAAAGTTATTAGGTCTTTGTTTATCCTTTTCTGGGGGGAAATGTTTTATAAGTGAAACATTAATATTTCATAACTATAAATGTAAACCCAGATACACATACACATATAAGCTAGAGAGAAATCAGAGAACACAGGGCATGTTTTCTTGTTATAGATCGTCTTCCATCCTTTTTATTCCTACATAGTTCTCCAAAGTGTGGATATACTGTAATGAGCCTCCTAAGATGCACATCTCAAATGATGCCACAGTGGTTAACTCTGTACATATGCTTGTGATTTAATGTGTAGGGAAATATTGTCAGGGTATGCTCCTCTATAAGGGAAGTATCATCTTGCACATCTACCAGCAATGTATAAGGTACTTATTTTCTCATGGGCATGTTGCAGAGTATGTTGTTCAGTGTTTGAATTTTTGCCAATCCGATAGGGGAGAAATGGTGGTGTAGTAGACACTAGGACATGCCAATGGGAACGCTCTCTGGAAGGAAGGACCTTGGCAGCACCTAGAAGTGCTGTTGGAAGAAAGTGCTCAGCTGTCAGTCTTCTTCTCTGAGGGTTTCCGGGACTGAAGACAATGTCTCATCCAAGATTAGACCTCTGTTCAAGGGCAGTCCACATCCAATGGGACTGATCAGTACTGAAGGATAGAAGCCCAACCCTATTGCTCTCACTTGGGACTTCTCTGAGAGCCACCTCAGTCTAGAACTCTTTGTGGAATCAGTGGAGGCCTTCATTCAGATGGCCCTGCAGCCCACATATTTCTGGCCAATTTTGCTTCCTTGTGTAACTTTCCAAAGTTATTGACGTCCTGTGTGAAAATGGTCCTGCAGGCTAATCTTCTCTTCACTTGGCTTCCTGTGAAACCCAACTTGTCACAGGTATACTGGTGTAATTTCATTTTGCATTTCTCTTAGGAAAAAAGTTGAGCTTCATATATATGCATATATGTATACTATAACATATATAATGTGTCATTTGCACAATTATGAATGAGAGTCAATCATTATCTGAATCTCTGCTGTTTGTTTTTATTATCAGATTTCTTTTGTGTTTTGGTCTTCATTTTTCAACAGTTCTCTTTGTCTTTATATTCATTATGTGAGCTATAAGCTGCAGGTATGTTCTGGATTGTTGTTTTATCTTGACATTGGTTATGGTACTATTTTTCCAATATATGTATCTTTTCTATAACTTGTTGTCAAGTTAGCTAACATACAGTGTATAATCAGCATAGTCTCTCTTGGCTTCAGGAGTAGATTCCTGTGATTCGTAACCCATATACAACACCTGGTGCTCATCCCAGCAAGTGCCCTCAATGCCCATCACCCATTTTCCCTCCCCGCCTGTCCCCTCGACCCTCAACCCCCATCAACCCTCAGTCTGTTCTCTGTATTTAAGAGTCTCTTGTGGTTTGCCTCCCTCCCTCTCTGTAACTATTTTTCCCCCTTCTCTTCCCCCTTCCCCCATGGTCTTCTGTTAAGTTTCTCAAATTCCACATGAGTGAAAACATATGATATCTTTCTCTGACTGATTTATTTAACTTAACATAATACCCTCCAGTTCCATCCACGTTGTTGCAAATGGCAGGATTTCATTCTTTTTCCTCACCAAGTAGTATTCTACCGTATATATAAACCACATCTTCTTTATCCATTCATCAGTTGATGGACATTTGGGCTCTTTCCATAATTTAGCTATTGTTGAAAGTGTTGGTATAAACATTGGGGTACATGTGCTCCTATGAATCAGCACTCCTGTTTCCTTTGGATAAATTCCTAGTAGTGCTATTGCTGGGTCACAGGGTAATAAAATTTTTAATTTTTTGAGGAACCTCCACACTGTTTTCCAGAGTGGCGGCACCAGTTTGCATTCCTACCAACAGTACAGGAGCGTTCCCCTTTCTTCACATCCTCACCAACATCTATTGTTTCCTGAGTTGCTAATTTCAGCCACTCTGACTGCTGTGATGTGGTATTTCAGTGTGGTTTTGATATTTATTTCTCTGATGATGAGCAATGTTGAGCATCTTTTCATGTGTCTCTTAGCCATCTGGATGTCTTCTTTGGAAAAGTGTCTCTTCATGTTTTCTGCCCATTTCTTCACTGGGTTATTTGGTTTTTTTTTGGGGGGGGGTGTTGAGTTTGATAAGTTCTCTATAGATTTTGGATACTAATCCTTAACTGATATGTAATTTGCAAATATTTTCTCCTATTCTGTTGCTTGCCTTTTAGTTTTGTTGATTGTTTCCTTTGCTGTGCAGAAGTTTTGTATCTTGATGAGGTCCCAAGAGTTCATTTTTGCTTTTATTTCCCTTGCCTTTGGAGACATGTCAAGTAAGAAATTGCTGTGGCTGAGGTCAAAGAAGATGTTGCCTGTTTTCTCCTCTAGGATTTTGATGGTTTCCTGGCTCATATTTAGGTCTTTGAATTCAGCCAAGTAGCAGGATATTGAATCAACGTGCAGAAATTTGTTGCATTTCTGTACACTAATAATGCAGTGACAAAAGATCCTCTTTACAATTGCACCAAGAACCATAAAATAACCTAGGAATAAACCTAACCAAAGAGGTAAAAGATCTGTATGCTGAAAACTGTAGAAAGCTTATGAAGGAAATTAAAGAAGATACAAAGAAATGGAAAAAACATTCCATCCTCATGGGTTGGAAGAACAAATATTGTTAAAATGTCATATTACCCAAAGCAATCTACACATACAATGCAATCCCTATCAATATAGCACCAGCATTCTTCTCAGAGCTAGAATTTGTAATGGAACCACAATCCTAAAATTTGTATGGAACCACAAAAGACCCAGAATAACCAAAGTAGTGTTGAAAAAGAAAACCAAAGCTGGAGGCATCCCAATCCCAGATTTTAGCCAATACTACAAAGCTGCAGTCATCAAGCCAGTATAGTATTGGGACAAAAACAGACATACAAACTAATGGAATAGAATAGAGAACCCAGAATTGGACTCACAAATGTATGGACAACTAATCTTGGACAAAGCAAGAAAGGGTATCCAGAGGAAAAAAGACAGTCTCTTTAGCAAATGGTGCTGGGAGGACTAGACAGCAACATGCAAAAGAATGAAGCTAGACCACTTTCTTACACCATACACAAAAATAAATTCAAAATGGATGAAAGACCAAAAATATTCTTCCAATCTTTATGTAATAAAATTTACCATCGTATTATTATATTGTCTCTGGCTATTAGTGCATAGTATAAAGGCTTTCTTCAAACTAAGATTACAAATAATTTATTGATGTTTTCTCCTGGTACATGTAAGGTTTTATTTCTCAAAGTTAGATTTCTGATCATTTTAGAATTATGGTGGTAGTACGTAACTACTTTTCTTTTTCCTTATGATATTCAATTTTTCCAAAACTATTTTATTAAAAAAATTCATTTTTCCAGTACTTTGAAGTTCCATCTCTATTTTATATATATATATATACATATATATAGTATATATATGTATATATATATATATATATACACACACACACAC
>NW_024412395.1:13872862-13894243 GCF_014898765.1 Herpailurus yagouaroundi
ATGTATATATATATACACACACACATCTTATATTTGTTATATATATATATATATGTCTTTTTCTATACTGTATATTCTGTTCCTTTAATCTCTGTTAATTCATGTCCTAAAACGACACATTTCTAGTTATAGATTTTTTAACATCCATATTATTTAGAATTCAGCCCTTCTTACTTTTTTTTTTGGTATTTCCTCAGATATTACTGCATACTTATTTTTCTAAATGAACCTAAAAATAAGCATATCTCATTCAAACATATAAAACTTGTTAGAATTTCTTATTGGGATAATATAAAATTTATAATTAATACCTCTTTATGATCTTCATTTTATCACAGAGCAGGGATATTTTCCCATTTGTTCAAGTCTACTTTGTCTTTCAGGAATGTTTTAACATTGTCCTCATACAGGTTTTGTACATTTTGCACATTTATATATTTTATATATATCTCAAATACATTTCATTTTCTTATGTCACTAAGTATTTTATATTTTGTTGCTATTGTGAATGGCTTCCTATTCCATATACTCTAAATGGTTATTGTTAGCATATAGGAACAACTGTTCATTTCCATATGCTAAATATCTATCCTATCTCACTGTATACTTTTCAAATCTTATGGGTAGTTGTTTATTTTCATCTGATTTACACAAATACGTCCAAAACAAAAATGTGGAGATACTGTGCATCCTTCCTTCTTTCTGAGCTTAATGGGAATGCCACTTTGTTGGATTATGGACTGAGGCATATAGGTTTTATCACATTAAGAAATTATCCTCCAATTCCTATATTTTTAAGTTTTTAAATATTTATTTTGGGGGGAGAGAGAGAGAGAGAGAGAGAGAGAGAGAGGAGGGGCAGAGAGAGAGGGAGAAAGAGAATCCCAAGCAGGCTCCACACTGTCAGCGGGGAGCCCAATGCAGGGCTTGAACTCATGAACTGTGACATCATGACCTGAGCCAAAGTTGGACACTTAACTGACAAAGCCACCCAGGTGTCCTTTTAATTTTTTTTTTTTTTTAAACCAGGAACTGGTATGAAATTTTGCAAAAGGCTTTTATAACAACTATAAAGAAAGCCTATGCTGTAGGCTTTATAATTCAAACTGTGTTGGCATTACCCTTGAATGTCTGGTTCTCTTATAAAATCACGTGGGCCCTGGTGCTCCTTTGTGGTGCAGTTCTTTAATGACATTACATTTCTTCTCTGTCATGACTCAATGTGAGCTGTCTCTGTCTCTTGGGGCAGTTTTGGCTAAATGTATTTCCTCATGAAATTGTTCATTTCATCTACATTTTCAAATTAGTTGACATAGAGTTCTACAAAATACTCTCTCAAAATCTACTGAAATGTCCTCTGTTATTTCCCACCGGCCATTTCCAATTATATGTGTTTTCTTTCTCCTTTTTCCTTGATTGGGCCAGCTTATGTTTTGTGTGCGCGTGTGTGTGTGTGTGTGTGTGTGTGTGTGTGTCTATGTGTGTGTGTTTTCAAGGAGAAAACATTACTTTTTTAAAATTTATTCTACAACTTTCTATATACTGTATAATGTACCTCATTTCTGCTTCAAATTTATTTTCATCTTTCTGACTTATGTTGGATTTTGCTGATAATTTGCTACCTGAAATTAAACTCATTTAATTTCATACTTCCATTTTAGTTTTTATAGGTTTTTAGAGCTATGATTTTTTTTCTGACATCTGATTCTGAAAGGTGTTTTCATTCTTCTTCTTATTATTACTGTTTTATAACTTTGCAAATTTGAACTTTTCAAAGGAATTGTTTAATTGGATTTGCTTTAAAAATGTTTCTAGCCAGAAATTTGTTAGGAGTTCTTGATTTCTAGGCATATTACATTGTAATCACAGCATGCTTTCATGTAATTTTTAATTTATACAACTTATTGAGCTTTTAAAATAACTAATGTATGTTCAACTTTTGTCAGTGTTCCCTATACACTTAAAAAGGATTTCTTCATTTGGATGTGTTCAAAATTATATATTATATTTATATATTTATATTTATAAAATAAAATCTATATTATATGTAATGATATAGTTAATATAATAAAAATATAAAAATAACACAATATATTATATATAACAATATATATGTGTATATATGAACATATATATATGCATATATATGTGTGTGTGTATATATATATATATATATATATGAACATCATATAATTCACTTTGGACTGAGGAAGGTAAAAGAAGTTTCCTCACATCAAGTACTTTTTGTGCATATCTACTTTATGAAGGTGGTGACTATACTATCCAAGATGTGGATACATTTTTAACTAATATACTTTGTGATTTGCACCCTTGAACATTATAAAGTATCTTCTTTTGGTCTTCTTAATGCTTTGCGGCATGAAAATTCTCTTGTCTAGCATTAGGATTTACCCTTTCTAAATTCTTTTTTCTTAAATGTGTATTTTGCAAAAAGATTGAATTGCATGAATTTCAAGAAGCAATATGAAAAACTTTTTTTAATTGTAGTACATAAATTAAGCCAAATTACATTTATTGGGTATAACTGTTTTATAAACCTCTTGTATAAAACTATTTTAAAAACCTCCATCATATTTTATATATTCATTATGGATGTCATACTTAATGAGTTTTTTTGTAGGAAGTCTTTTAGTAATTTTTAAAAATGTTTTTAAATCCAGTGCTAGGTTTTTATTTTAGTTTTACATGTTATCATTATATTAACAACTTCAATAATGTTCTTATCCCTCTCACAGTTATCTTTTGTTTCTTGACCATTTCTGTTGTTCTGATTTGTTGTGGATTATGGTTTTTAATTTTCTTTAATCTTTATTTATTTTTGAGAGAGAGAGTGTGAGCGGGGGAGGAACAGAGAGAGGGAGAGGGAGACACAGAATCTTTTTTTTTTTTTTTTTTTTTTAGTGTTTATTTATTGTTGAGAGAGACAGAATGCAAGTGGGTTAGGGACAGAAAGTGAGGGAGACACAGAATCCGAAGCAGGCTCTAGGCTCCGAGCTGTCAGCACAGAGCCCAACACAGGGCTCGGCCTCACAAGCTGTGATCTCATGACATGAGCTGAAGTCAGACACTCAACTGACTGAGCCACCCAGGTGCCCTGGGAGACACAGAATCTTGAAGCAGGCTCCAGGCTCTCAGCTGTCAGAACAAAACCCGACGCGAGGCTGGACCTCACGCACCCCAAAGTTGATGACCTGAGCCAAAGTCAGAGGCTCAACTGAATGAGCTACCCAGGTGCCCCTGGATTATAGTTTCAATGTTGCGTTTCTTCCAGTCTTCTGTTTCCCTCCTTTAAGAAACCCAATTAGGGGCGCCTGGGTGGCGCAGTCGGTTAAGCGTCCGACTTCAGCCAGGTCACGATCTCGCGGTCCGTGAGTTCGAGCCCCGCGTCGGGCTCTGGGCTGATGGCTCGGAGCCTGGAGCCTGTTTCCCATTCTGTGTCTCCCTCTCTCTCTGCCCCTCCCCTGTTCATGCTCTATCTCTCTCTGTCCCAAAAATAAATAAACGTTGAAAAGAAACCCAATTAAATATCAGTTGCATATTATTTCCCTGTCTTAGCTACTTGTGATCCTCTCTACTTTATTTCATTTATTTACTTATTTTTATCTCTCTTCCTGATAACCACTAGTATATTTTTGGCAATATTTATTTATTTTTGGTCATCTTTCCATTAGTTTCTTACGATTTTGTACTATTTTTTTTTCAATATTCTTCCTGAAATCTGTTACTTTTTGGGTTACAACTTTTCTTTATACTTTATGAAGGCTTTTCTGAGTTTTGAATTTCACATTTGATAATTTCATATCTACAAGTGCTTATTTAGTGATACTTAGTTATTTGGGGAGTATTACACTACTGGATCCTTCTGCTTCATAGTTGATTTTGGGAGAGGGGTAGCTTTTTCTATTAAATATTTTTTTTTTATTCTCACTTTCTGTTTACCTCACATAGCAACTGCATGTCTACTGCCAGCCATATTTTCTTCTTTATGAAAATCTTGGATTTCCTAGGATATAGATGCCTAATAGTGGTGAAAGATTAGGTGAGCCACTAAACTTCTATCACTAGTACCCTAAGGAGCTGCATCCCTAAGGAATGCTATCTCTAATACCCTAAGAACTTGTTTCTCAAGCACCCCAAGGTAGCACCATTAGGAGTAGATACGCATTTTCTGATAGCCTATATATATATGTATATGTGTGTGTGTGTGTGTGTATGTGTATATATATGTTAGCTACATATATATGTGTGTGTGTGTGTATACACATATATGTGTGTATACACATATGTATATATATATACACACACACACATACATATATATGTAGCTAATATATATGTGTATATATATAGATATACATTTTTTTCCCTGGGGGGTCCTTAATTTCTATCACCAGTTTCTAGTTTCTACCTTTCCCTTCTCCACAATATTCCAAGAGATGGGTCTGTCAAGCTTGTTTCTTTCTTTCTTTCTTAGGTGGTATTAAAAAAAATCATATTTGGTTTTGTGCATATTCAAGGTACTTCACTATGATTCCTTGTCTCAGTGCTAACTTTTATTTTTTTTAATTTCATTTATTTTTGCTTTAGGTTTAATTGACATAAAATATCTTATAATTTCAAGTGTATATCATAGTGCTTCAATATTGCACACATTAAGAAGTGATCACCAGGTTAAGTCTACTTACCATCTGTCAATATACAAAGTTTCAATGTTGAATTTTAAAAGGAATGTAACTAATGTTCCACGGTATAGACTATGCTATATAACCTAAGCTTTTGGTGAATGCCTTTATCAGCATAAAGAAATTGTTTTTGTTCCTAAATTTGTAAGGTTTTTGAACATGGATTTGTGGAATTTATTGGAGGCTGTTTCTGCATCTATTAAGATGATTATATTTTTTCATGTAGATGAAAATGCAGTGAATTATATCATAGATATTTAAATTTTAAGCAAACAGCATTGTTCTGTGAAAAATAACAGTATTTTTTTAAATCCATTGAAGAATTCAGTTTGCCACTACTTGGTTTAGAAGTTCTTAAGTGACCTGTAACTGTCCTTTCCCATACTGTCTTCATTTGATTTTGGTTATAAAATGATATCTGTATCATTAAATGTATCAAAAAATATTCCATCTTTTTCTCCTTTTTGAATATATTTCTATACATTTTAAGTGCATGCTTCTTGAATTTTGGTAGAGCCCAGTTTTCAAAACCACCTGTACTTGATGTGAAAATGTTTAATTTTTTTTCATGTTCATTTATTTTTGAGAGAGAGAGAGAAAGAGATACAGAGTGTGAGCAGGGGAGGGGCAGAGAGAGAGAGGGAGACAGAAAATCTGAAGCAGGCTCTAGGCTCTGAGCTGTCAGCACAGAGCCAGACATGGGGCTCGAATTCACGAACTGCGAGATCATGCCCTGAGCTGAAATTAGACCCTTAACCTACTGAGTCACCCAGGCGCCCCTGAAAACACTGTTTTAAAACGCTGTTCCTTGGGGCGCCTGGGTGGCGCAGTCGGTTAAGCGTCTGACTTCAGCCAGGTCACGATCTCGCGGTCCGTGAGTTCGAGCCCCACGTTGGGCTCTGGGCTGATGGCTCAGAGCCTGGAGTCTGATTCTGTGTCTCCCTCTCTCTCTGCCCCTCCCCCATTCATGCTCTGTCTCTCTCTGTCCCAAAAATAAATAAACATTGAAAAAAATTTTTTTTAAATAAATAAAATGCTGTTCCATTTCCTTAATATTATGGGACAATCACATTGTTTCTTAAATATGTTTGTTTTTTTATTTTAGAATTTATTTATTTCATTCAGGTTCTCAAATTTGTTGGCATAAAGTTAATAGTATTTTAAAATACAGTTTAAATATGCAGTTCTGCCTCCTTTGTGTAACTTACACTTTTTTTTTAGGTTGATTTATTTTTTGAAAGAGAGAGTGAAAGAAAGCCATGAGTAGGGGAGGGTCAGAGAGAAAGGAGACAGAGAATCCCCAAGAAGGCTCTGCGTTGTGAGTGCAGAGTCCCATGCAGGGCTTGAACTCACGAACTATTGGATCATGACCTGAACAAAAATCCAAGAGTAGAATACTTAACCGACTGAACCAGCCAGACACCCCAAACCTGTGATTTCTTGATTATAACTTTGGATTCCAGTAGTCATTATCAGACCTTGCTTTGAATGAGCCAAGGACAGAATACTAACAGCTTAAGGTTTTTTGTTTTTTTTTAACGTTTTATTTATTTTTGAGACAGAGAGAGACAGAGCATGAACGGGGGAGGGGCAGAGAGAGAGGGAGACACAGAATTGGAAGCAGGCTCCAGGCTCTGAGCCATCAGCCCAGAGCCCGACGCGGGGCTCGAACTCACGGACCGCGAGATCGTGACCTGAGCTGAAGTCGGACGCCTAACCGACTGAGCCACCCAGGCGCCCCTAACAGCTTAAGGTTTTAATGCATCTTTGGTGCCCAATTTTAAGATGAACAATATCTCAAAACATTGAAAGGTACAGAAATTGTGCTCTATTATTTGAACATATCTAGAGATGCCTTGGTTTCAAGATTTCTAGCTTGATTATATTTTCTCCATTTTTTTCAGAAAATTTTGTTATTTGTAGGTATGTATTCAAGGATAGAAGAATGTCCACATTAAACGTGATCATGAGTGGGGAGCCTGGCTGGCTCAGTCGGTTAAGCAAACAAGTTTGACTCTTGATTTCAGTGCAGGTCATGATCCCATGGTTCGTGAGTTTGAGCCCTAACTGGGGCTCTGCACTGACAGTGTAGAGCCTGCTTGGGACTCTCTCTCTCTCCCTCTCTCTCTGCCCCTCCCCTGCTCACAGTCTCTCTTTCTCTCTCTCTCAAATTAACAAACTTAAAAAAAATACTTAAAAAAATTAAAAAGTACAAGTTATCATGAACAAAACTCAATGCTTTGAGACAATGTCTGAACACAGTGTACCCAAAATTAAAAATTACACATTATTCATTTCAATGATGCATCCAGCATAAAAATATTTTTCTTCTAACTTAGGACCAAAAGTTTTCTTGTTGAAAGCCTTAACAACAACCTCACACTTTTTAGATTTCACTTCAAGCATCTGTAATTGCTTTGCTCACTTTATATCCACGAGGGCAAATCTGGGCTGAGGAATAAGTGCAACTTCATTTCACATATAAGAGCATAGCCTGTCTTTTATAGTTCTACAGTTATAGTCGTAAGACTCAACTATTCTCCATGACTGCATATCAGATTATATTGCATCAGTGAGCATATTACATTTGATCTGGACTGGAGGTAAATAATCCTAATACAAATCAAAATATGGTAGATGGCTCATACAGTGAGTTCAAAATAAATATCAAGGAACTTGACTAATCTTCCCGAGGGGTGTCTGTATCTCAGTTAGTTTTCAGTCCACTTTCCAAAGACAATCGCAGCTAAGAAAACTGTACAAAGAGGAAAGAAGAATCATTCTCACTGTGCAGTAATAATTCTTTCCATGCAACCATGGTCTCTATTATATTAACTTGGTAGAATACAAAAAAATGATGATAAATATGAAAGCATAGTGGACTTTTGACAAGGGCAACATGACAATGTACTTTAAACTCATATTTCACTTTTAATTTTAGACTAAATGGCGATACAACTAATGATTTTCATTCATTAGTGGGATGGAAATCTAGGATGCAGATCAAGTGTTTTATTGCCAAATAAAATTTGAGAATAAGGTATTAGACACCATTAGAAATCAGATTACCTCTCCTCAAACTGGTAGAGATTTTCTCTTACTTAGAAAAGTTAAATATTAATCTTGTATTTCTATTTAAAAATTTGGAAGATTGTTATCAGTGAAAATTTCATAATATATGTGCTTTTTACCTGATTACACACTGTTCATTCAAATTTCTTATATTAAATTCTGTTTAATTTCTACAGCTTCTAAATAAGTGATATAGTGCTTAAAATAGCATGCTATAATTTACTATTTATCACACGAGGTGAGCTAATTGTTTTCAGTGTCCTAATCAGATACAGCAGTGAAATTTAATGAAAAAAAAATGTATTGGGTTGATTAGGTGATAGAATTGTGAATTGGGGCCATGCCATTTTCTACAGTTTTTGTAATGAATAATGGCATTTAAAATTGTTCCAAGAGAAATCATCAGCTCTCATGAGCAAAACTTTGTATTGCTGCGTAGAGAAAGAGAATGGATTCACCAACATATATAATTTTTCATTTAACACAATTTAGGAAGATGACAGGGCAGTTCCTTTCATTTATGAATCTGAACCACTTAGCATGATTGAAACTCTGCTTACTCCATATCTGAGAGAAAAAAAAGGTAGCCATGTCTTTGGCAAAAACCTTTTTACTTAACTGCAGCCTGCATTACAGCGAATGCAGGATATTAGAGTTCCAGACAAGGCAATTCAGAAGTTAAAGGTCTATATAAGGATTGCTATGGAGAGAGAGGTAGGAGAAAGCTTGTGAAGCAATTGCAAGTCTAATGTTCTGAGGGAAAGAAGTTTTGCATCATTGTGTGACTCAAGAACCACATAAACTGATATTAATACTGCACAGTGTATATTTTACTCAAAAGAGCAATTACTTTAGGGGCGCCTGGGTGGCGCAGTCGGTTAAGCGTCCGACTTCAGCCAGGTCACGATCTCACCGTCTGTGAGTTCGAGCCCCGCGTCGGGCTCTGGGCTGATGGCTCAGAGCCTGGAGCCTGTTTCTGATTCTGTGTCTCCCTCTCTCTCTGCCCCTCCCCTGTTCATGCTCTGTCTCTCTCTGTCCCAAAAATAAATAAACGTTGAAAAAAAAAAAAGAGCAATTACTTTATAGATTTTTAGAAAAGCCAGTTTTATTTTTATTCATATTATCTTTAAGGTAACTTATGAAAGTAGAGAAATTCTGTTATCACATATTCATATGGAAAGTAATCTAGAAATAAATTTTATATACATATATATACACACACACGTATATGTGTATATGTATGAGCTTATATGTGTGTGTATGCATATATATATGAGTTTACAAATATCTTACTTTTGATGCAGGAACTCCAAGTCTGTTAATCAAAACTAAATAAAGATCCATAATATAAACTAGCTTTTTGTATAGTGACAGATATAGTTACAACAAATTGCCACTGAATTAAACACTGAATTATACTGGTTAACTATCTACATCCAGTCAACTAAATATTAATCTTCTAAAGAACTGTTTCTCAAAATTATGTAGCATTATGGGAAAAGTATGCTTTATAATTAGAACTTAAACTATGAAATTCTATAGTTAACATAAAATTATAATCTTGTCTAAAAGGAGGGAAACATAAATTCTTTCTAGTTTTTTTTTTTTTTTTTAACGTTTATTTATTTTTGAGACAGAGAGAGACACAGCATGAACGGGGGAGGGGCAGAGAGAGGGAGACACAGAATCTGAAACAGGCTCCAGGCTCCGAGCTGTCAGCACAGAGCCCGACGCAGGGCTCGAACTCACGGACCATGAGATCATGACCTGAGCCGAAGTCGGACGCTTAGCCGACTGAGCCACCCAGGCACCCCTCTAATTTTATTTTTTGAAATTAGTAAGGAATGCCTTTGTAAATGAGAAAAATAAATACTAAAATATCTGTAATGACAACCATCACCCTCTTAGCGAAAATAGCCTGAAAGGCTAATTTTACAGCCTGGTCTCCAATTAATAGTTTCCATCTACCTACTCATTGTCAAAGAGAGCAAAATGTTTGGAGAAAATTACTAACTTCATTTAGTGAGATACTTCATACAGATAAATACATTTTCAGTCAGTGAGGAAGCTCTCAAATATAGCTAAGCATCAAAGGGTGCCCATCCTGCTGGTTGGCTGTCAAACTCTGTCCTCGTCATTCCTTCTCACTGGCAGCAGGTCAAGGAAGAAAGAGTGTAAAAAGTCATCAGTGTTGGTATATGCATTACTATTTAGACTCTAAGTTATTACACTATTTTTGGAGAGCCAATTTGCCACTCCATAGCAAAACTTAAAAACGTATGTACACATACACTTTGCCTACATATCTCTGATATCTTAAAATATATTTTTGTGGTAATAATCATAAATAAATACTTATGCATATGAATGTTTACCTCTGAGTAATTTCTCATATCAAAATTAGAGTAACTTTAATGCTGATTAAAATTGATTCATTTAAATAGAGTATACTAAACCTATTTGGCAGAATGTTGAACAGCTATTAAAATGACATTGGAGACTAATATTAAACATTAAGAATATAATAAATAATATAAGAATTCTTATACATTATTCTTTAAATACTACAAATCCATACATGTGCTTTGATTGCAATATTCAAAAGAAAATTAAATATTTTTCAATGTTAAAAGGAATTAGAAATACCTATATATACAAATTTATTTACAGTGTGATGTGTGAGGTGAGGAGACTGTGTTTGATTTTAAATGAGTTAATTCAGCTTCAAATTCTAAGATTTTCATAGCATATATATGTGTCAATATCATAATCTTAGAGGATTCTTAAAAGATCTTTTTTGTAAACTATTTAAAAAAATTGAGGTGGGGGCACCTGGGTGGCTCAGTTGGTTAAGCATCCGACTTCAGCTCTGGTCATGATCTTGCATTTAGTGGGTTCAAGCCCCGCATCAAGCTCTGTGCTGACAGCTTGGAGCCTGGAACCTGCTTCAGATTCTGTGTCTCCCTCTCTCTCTGCCCCTCCCCTTCTCATGCTCTCTCTTTCTCTCCCTCTCTCTCTCAAAAATAAATAAAAACTTTAAAAACTTTTTTTTTTGAGGGAAAGGAATTCAAACTGTTTACTAAGATTGTGTCTGTGTATAAACTTAGGTATAACTTAACATTTATCTAACCACTGACCTCTAACTCATTAACAAAGTAGATTAATTTTATCCACATTGCCAAAACATCCATAAATAATAGTGCAGTCATGTTTATTTCTCATTGAGGCAAGCCACAAATTCTCTGAACTGCAACCGGAATACATCAAAATCTTTTCTACTTCAATGAAAGCTTTGTTATAATCTTCATATAGAAGAGGAACAAAGTAGACACATCTACTCTATGAAGTTGTTCTGAACACTTAAGGAATAATGAATTAGACTGCATGTCAGGCTGTTTTGATTGGGGGAAGAAGGTATTTCTTCCCAAGGCTTATAAAGAAACTTCTGTTTATAAAGAAATGTCTCAATTCCTACAGGCCAGCATTAGCACCTCCCATTCCCTTCCAATCCAACACTTTTTTTTTTTCAATGTTTATTTTTTATTTTTGGGACAGAGAGAGACAGAGCATGGACGGGGGAGGGGCAGAGAGAGGGAGACACAGAATCGGAAACAGGCTCCAGGCTCTGAGCCATCAGCCCAGAGCCTGACGCGGGGCTCGAACTCACGGACCGCGAGATCGTGACCTGGCTGAAGTCGGACGCTTAACTGACTACGCCACCCAGGCGCCCCCTAATCCAACACTTTTTAAAAGACACTATTTCTCTCAATTTGTTAAATAGATTGTCTTCTTGGAATTGTATATATAATGGTGTATTATACATCTTTCCCTATCATTTGCTGTATTTACAATTTGTATGCAATTTGGACAACGTGGGTTTTCACACAGTTTTGTGAATATAAAATACTGTGGTTTAAAAATTTAATAAAATGGGGTGCCTGGGTGGCTCAGTCAGTTGAGTGTCTGACTTTAGCTCAGGTCATGATCTCGAGGTTTGTGAGTTCAAGCCCCACATCAGGCTCTATTGCTGACAGCTCGGAGCCTGGAGCCTGCTTCAGATTCTGTGTCTCCCTTTTTTTCTCTGCTCCTCCCTTGCTTCTCTGTCTCTCTTTCCTTCCCAAAAATAAACATTAAAAATTTAATAAAATGTCACAGTGTTAACATTTGCGTTTAGTGGGTTTGAGCCCCGTACCCACCCTTATAGTGTGATATATTATTTTTGACCAAAAGATGTAGTATTTATGATAACAAAATTTATAATTAGCTAGCAAAAGTTAATCAGGTAGAATAATTTGCTAGTGAAACTTCTTCCAGTTTACATAAAAAAAAAAAAAATAGCCCCCTTAGTGCTGTCTGATATAATCATTTTAATACATATAGAATCATCAAAAAGTTTAGGCATATATAGATATATTTATTTCAAACATAAATGAGATATTATAGATTAGTCTATAACCTATTTTTCCAACTTAAATGATATACTATGAAAATTAATCTACATCTTTATTGTGAAAATTATATATGTTCCAAATTACTTATTCTGGCTTTAATTCAAATTAAAGTCATGGCAGTTGTTTTAATAGGTACAGAACTTAGACATGTGTTAAATTTTAAACTACTGACATAAGATTTTGAGAATTAAAGGCACTGAGCTGCTGCACATAAATATGTACATAGATTATGATAAAAGTTTGAGAATTTGCACAAGGCTTGTGAAGGTTCTAACAACATAAATGTAGCCAGGTTGTTTAGGGATCTTTTGGCTCATTTATATTTACTCTATATTTTGTAAGTGTGAAATTGATTCTTGGCTAGTTTGTTTGTAAACTCTCATAGAGGATTCCAGTTTATCCACATCCTTTGCCTTTATAAATTATCTTTTGCCTGAGACTAGGATGTTTGTTTATTTGATTTTGAAGGAAACCAGTTCTCCTGAATGTTTGTTATTGACCATTACATTCAAATTGACTCATTAACCTTGTCACATTTAAACCATTTGTGAATTCTCCCATTTTTAAATAATTGGATAAAACTGTATGGTCTGCTAACTCATTTGGAATTTAAAAGAAAAATAACCCTTTCCTTATTTTTATTGGAAAGTCTATAAAAATATAGCACAGACTCTGTGTCATTGACAATACATTTTATCCTGGTTTTTCAAATATGCATTGTGTTTCCTTGTGGGGGGGTTACCATAAAGTATTCAAGTATTCATTTTTTGATGGACATTTAGTATGCTTCAAGCATTTATTTATTTATTCACTCACTCATTCATTCATTCATTCATTCATTCATTTACGTTTATGTATTTTGAAAAAGAGAAACTGAGCACATCCGAGGGGGAGGGCCAGAGAGAGAAAGAAAGAATACCAAGTATTCTGATGCTGCAACTGACAGTGTGGAGCCCAACCTAGGGCTTAAACTTATGAACGGTGAGATCCTGACCTGAGCCTAAAGCAAGAATCAGACACTTAACCAACTGAGCCCCCCAGGTGCCCCAGAAATTAGTTTGCTTCAAATATTTAAAACATTTATAGCACCTTGAAAATACTGCTTACACAAAATAGGGAATATACATATTTGTTGAATGAAATTGTCCTCCAATCTCTGGAAGTAGGGGTTGGGTAATTTTCATGTATTCAATTCTCTCTAATCCAAGGCCCAAGTCTCTTAGCATATATTATGGCTCACTAAATTCTCTTGAGTTTTGAGACTATTATATGGGAAAGGACAGTTTGAATTTATAGTTATGGAGGGGGATCCTCTTTCTAGAACTTAGTCCTTGGGTTAAATGTATGCCTGGATTTCACAGGCATTAACTGTAGGTTCAGAATATGCCCTAAGAATTGTACCTTCGTGAGTATGACAGCAATGAAACCAAACACAGAAAGGAGCCAGCACGTACCTGGACAAGAAACATCGCTATGTGGTGAAATTCTCCACGGCCCCCTTGCTTAACAGGAACTGTCATAAAGAATGTGCTGCCGTCTCTAGAAAACACTGGCTCCTCATTCTAAAAACAGAAGTGCACGTGATGACATCAAGATGGTATTGGACTTTTGTTTGCAAAACGGTCAAATTATTTTAAAAATAATGTGAATGCACCACCACCATCTATCTTCAGAAAATTTTCATGTGTCCCAACTAGAAACTGTGTCCATTAAACAGTAACTTCCCATTCCTCCCTACCCCACTCCCTGGAAGCACCATCAATGTCCTTTCTGTCTCTTTGTTTTGACTCTACCAGAACAAATTCTTTAATGACTGGCTTACAAAAACCAAACAATATCTAATATATTTTTTTTCTGAAATATTTCACCCAGCCACTCTAGTTACTTGAACATACATTTCTGTTGATGCATATATAAATGTACTGAAACTCTGAAATTAAAAGGCTGCAAAATTGGAAGGAATCCATTGAAAATCATTTAATTCAAACTTCCCATCTTCACTGTTCACCCCTCCAAAAATACACAAATACAAATGCCCATTTGATGATTTTTAATTAAGCTCTAAGTGGCATGTTACATCAATAGAATTATTTTCTGAAAATTAAATGATGGAAGCTATGCATATAGACTGCTTTCTTTTTGCTCCAGGGGAAACATTAAGAAAATGGATTTGTCTGAAAAACATTCAGTTCTTTCCTGTTGGATTAGTGACAGTGATTATACATCCAGTAAAAGAAAGACTTTTGCTATGGTTACTTTTTTTTGCAGGTCTTTAAAATGCCCTATAAACCCTTTCAGATGATCTGGCCCTCCACTCTCTTTCTGATCTCATCTCCTTTCATTCTCCTGCTTCCTCATTGTGCATGATCCTGCTCCAGGGCCTTTGCACTTTTTATTCTGCCTGGTTCTTTCTTTTATCTCTTTCATATCTTGGCTCTGTATCACCTTAACAGTGAGGTGTTTTCCCATTACCCCATACAGAGGGTGATCTTAGAAGCCAGATCAGCCAACTCTGTCTGAATCCCTCATCTCCTTTTACCTACTTCTGTTTTTTTTTTCCATAGTACCTAACAGTATCCAACATATTTTATTTCAGGTAGGTATGCATTTTTTTGTATATGCATGTATGTATGCAGGTGGGCAAGTAGATAGGCAAGTAGGTGAAGTTCCTCAGGAATGTAAACTCCATGAGGGAGGACCCTTGAATTCTTCACTGCTCTACCTCTAGCACCTAGATAATGACTGTTATATAAATTGTGCTTAATAATTATTTACTTATTTTACTTGAATAAGTAAATTAGTAACTATTTTCATAATCTCAAGAGTCTGGTTTCAGCTTTATTAGTGAGAACCTCCCTTGATAGAGATATAAGGCTAATATTTTTCTTCTCTACTTCATGGACACTCATGAAAATATATGACATATGTAAAAATGTAAAACTGAAGGAATATACAGTTCAAGGATGAAAACATTGCATTGCTAGGTATATAATAAATACTGACAAGATACCTGAGTGAATCACATCTTTCAACTATGATAGAGTCAATAATTCTGTAGGTTCCCTCTCTTGCCCTCTGGAATCTCTCTTTTGCCTTTGTACATGAAACATCTTCTGCTTGGAACAACGTTTTTGTTTTGCTTTTTGTACTGAATCTTACTCTTTTTTTTTTCTTAAACTCAAGGAACAGAAACCATTACCAAATTTCCCTGGTTAGAGAGTGTCTCGTAGTTAAGAAATCTCTCCTTAGAGATTCTAACAATTACACTGTATTTATCTCTATCATGACATTCAATGCATTCTATTATATGGTTGGCTTCTTTCACTAGGCAAGTAATAATTAAACTAAGTTTATAATTTTATCTTTTTAGCTTTATTGCCTAGGACCCAGTAGGTGTCCAACTCATAACTGGATAGATGAATGCATGTTTACAACAGGCAAAATATTTGTTATATATATATCATTCTATCCACATTTGCTCCAACTTATCAGCTCCTTCCCTATTCTCTCCTTGTGATTTGCTCCAAAAGTAAATTGCCTTTTTAAGGTACAGGATTATCTGAGAATTCTCCTTTTTATATTTGTCCACCCCACCCCCCCAAGCCCTTTCCAATTCTAATGCCTTATAAATGGTTCAGCAAAGGAGCAGATGGAGACTATATTCCTAAATGCCTTGCTGGGCTTAAAACCCTTCACCATGAGGCAATATCTACATATAAATAGGGCTCTATGCCAACCTTTTCCTAGAATCAAATAATGGAAATGGAGCCAATTTCACTGTCTACTTTTATGATTGTAAGCAAGTCAATGTTTATGACACACAGAACAATGGATTGGGGATACCAAACTCTATTTCTTGACCAATAGTTTTGTATATGGGTTATCACAAGCCTCTTGAAAGCCAGGCCACATTCTCTCTGTTCTTCCTACTATCCAGAAAGTGAGCATATGATGATTATACTTAATTCCTAGTTGTCTTAGAAATTTGGTTCATCTCAATACTATCAGTGTCATACTTTAAATTTCATCAAATTTTAAATATTTTATAAAATTCCCTAAGAGCTTCTAGAGAAAACCTCAACTGTGACAAACTACCACCTGCATTTTTTTTACTGAATAATTGATAACTAGTTTCTTTGCTTTAAAAAAAGTTTCTATTAAACATTCATAAATTTTGGATTTAAAATGTAGATAACATAATTCCAAAAGAGCATACATTATGTTGATACATGTCAGACTATTATGAATGTCACTGGCAATAAAAATGATAGCAAAATAGGTTTAATAATACAGTACAATTCAGAATATATCAATATCCATTATGATGTTGTTTCTCATTGTTATTATTTTCAGTATCTAACTTAAGAAAGTCCATTACTGACTATAAGACCAAAGTTGGGTTTTTTCCTCCAATTTCATGAAGATTAAGTAGTCCATATTAATATCTATTTATCTATCTAGCTGTAGATTTGGTATGCCTATGCTTCAAACAAGAAAAGTTTTAGCTTATTTACAGATCTTTTTATTTACTCACCAAGTATTTATGGAAATTTTGTTATAACCAGACTCTGTATTAGGCATTTAGTTTATAATGGGAAACAAAAGATGAATATTCTTCCTGCCCTTGTGAAGTTAGGAAAAAGTTTACAGAAATAATTTTGTAAGTATCACAAAAAAGATTACACTTGACTTTCAAATAACTCTTATTAAGAAATGGGATTTGGTTATGGTGGTTGGAGGAGGTGACTTTTTAAGTGGGTGATTTAAGCTGAGGTTTGAAAAATGATCAGGCTTCACAAAAGAAAGTAGTTGAGAGAATTCTGTTCAGAGGAAAGGTTCATACCAAACCTTGTAGTATGAGTGCTAATGTGCCACAGTGGAGAAGGAATCAACAAGAATCGTTCCAGTTGTGAGAGGGGGAGTGTGACAGTGACGTGGCTAGAGGCACCAAAATGCATGCTATGCACAGGTCCCTCAGCCAGCCTGCAGTGTGGCGAACAGACTGGCGTGTGCCCGAGGGGTTGAGTGTTATAGCAGTGAGAGAGGTGCTGCAGTACCAGCAGATTGATCCTGGATGCTGTTTGTGAATTGGGGTAAAGTAAATTGACTTGAGATCTTCTGATGTAAAATTGAAGAACTTGGTGATGAATAATATGTGCAGAAAAGAATGGGAAAAAGTTTAAGAACGACTGCTAGGTTTCCAATTTTTAATAGCTGGATGGGTAATTATGTCCTTGACTCCTATGATGAAAAGAATGCATATAGTCACTAGAAGGGGAATATGTCCACTGTGGACCTGTGGAGTGTGCAGTTACTTTTACAGACTTAGGAGAAGTTTCCAAGCATGAATTTGGATGTTTGTGAACTCAGCCAAGTGAGCTGCCCAGGGCTATACATCTAGAGGTCTCAATACCTGGGTGGTCACTGAAACCATAGATGTGTATGACACTTCAGGAGAGAATATAAAAGATCACTGCAAAGAACAAAAATCAAAAGCAAACCAAACAAAACACTTCCTTTTGCAAAAAAAAAAGGGAAGAAAAGAAAAGAAAAAAACAGTAATGGAGTCAGTAGTAAAATGGGTTCAGCCATATTTGGATACTCTGCTTGTGTTTCCTTCTGAAATGTCTGGTATGAGACCATGTTGTGGGGACATTTAGTAGTTATTCTATTGTGGTCTGGATTCCAGCCCCAAGTATGTCACAAACTAGCATCATGATCTAAGATACATCTAAGGAAAGAAGCATCTATCTAAACAATGTCCACATACCCAATATATGTGGAGGTTTGGTCAATCTTCTGGGAAATTTGAACAATACTGACAATTTCCAGCTTTAATGGGTCACAACTTTTTCTTCTTTCATCTACACAAAAGTTTACTTATATGAATGATCCTGAAAATGGATCCTAGTAGTTACTCTGTAACTTACCTTCTTTAAAAAAAAAAAAAAAAAAAAAAAAGGAACTAACCTTTTCATAAATGATGTCACAGAAAGGCCAAGTCATAAATATTTTAATGGAAAAGATTCACTTAGCCAAACATAGCAAAGCCTTAAAGTCATATTACTGAGGTAACTTTTGAGAGAATATTATTATACAGCCACTGGATAAATAGAATGAGCACAATGGCCAAATCGCAACATAAAGCAACCTCCTGTGCCGTACCTGTTTGGAGAGCCACGTATCTGATGTCATCTCATATTTCTGAAAAGAAACAATGAACTCCATGAAGCATCTAAATACCAAAATGTGCATGCATCAATTTAACTTCTTTTACACATTATCCTTAAGGTATTATTTTTTTTCTCTCTTCAACTGATGAAATACCATGAGAGATCCCATTGTCACTACTGACTTAAAATGAATGAATAAGTACAGAATTGGGATTAAATGATAATTTAATTATAAAATCTTTTCTTTGGTGAACTCCTTTAGAATTCCCAGTAGTATGTCACCACGGATAGAAGATCATTTTCCAGTGCTGTTTGATTACCTCATTCAAACTGTTTTGAACCACTAGGCACTGTCTCTTTTCACCTCTAGGCATCATCAGGAAACAAAATTATTAAGTCCTTCAAAAGAACTGGGCTAACTGCCAACAATGAAATGAAAAGGTAGATGTTCTTTTAACATTCAATGCACTCTCCTTCATAGTCATTTTCTTTTCTTAAGGAAAAAGAATTAAAAATTTGAAATGACAAAATGTTATGTTCCATTAAAATTATCTTGCAAATGATCAGAACTGAGGTCATTATTTCACAGAGCAAAACTAGATTAACTGAATCTCAAGTTAAATATGTGTAGATAAAATAAATTTTATTAGTACTCTTTACATACAGTAATTTGTGAAAATCTTGTATTCTAGAAAAGTAAGTCTATACTAAAGGTATTTAAATGAAGAAAATAAAATCACAATATATTATAAATTTTATCAATATGCAGAAGTATTCACTTTAAATTGTTATTAATAATTATTTATAATGTTTTTTACCAGTTTTCTCTTTTAAAGCGATATTATTATTACATTAAAATCAATAACTTTCTATTTTCAGGGCCTGTTTTTATTTATTAATAGATTTTTCTACATGTGGATATTGAGGAAACATCTAACTAAATTATTCCTTGATTTTCTATTTGCACCTCCTGCACCTTGCTATCTATAAAACATACACACACACAAATATATCAATGCTCCTTTTTAATAAGTTTACTTATTAAAATTTTTGTAATGTTTGTTTATTTGTTTATTTGAGAGAGAGAGCAACAGTGAAAATGGGAAAGGGGCACACAGAGAGAGAGAGAGAGAGAGAGAGAGACCGTCAGAATCCCAAGCAGGTACTGTGCTGTCAGTGTGGAGCCCAACGCAGGGCTCAGTCTCCCGAACTGTGAGATCAGGACATGAGCCCAAATGAAGAGTTAGATACTTAACCAATTGAACCCAGGCACCCCAAAGCATTACTAATTTTTTTTAGAATTCATGAAAGTCTAAAGTTTCACATGCATTTGTCTTATTTCAGTTCCAGCAGAGAGTAAAACCTTTATTTAACTCCATAGATGGATGAGAAATAGAATATCAATAAGGTACCAAATCAGTATGATACAGTTCCTATATCTATTTTCTACTGAAGCATTTGGATACATTCTTGACATTGCCTATATAGCTTATTATTATATAGAAAAGATGACACACTTTCTCTAACTAGAATATACACATGCCAATTTCTAAATCATTTAGCAATCAGCTGAATAAGAAATCGTCTAGAACACCTTAACAAATGAATGGTGAGATCTTAGTCTGTCTATAAGCTAATCAGATGAAAGAGGTTGATTGAAATATTTCTAATAAATATAAGCTATATGTAAAGAGCATTAGCCAAAGCCAGTAAGTACATGGTTGACACATCAAACTTCATCTACACATCTATGCTCATCACTCCAAAGATAAGTTTCTTCCTCTTTTCTCTTTTATAGACCATTTAAAAATTATGTTTTAAAAATATTGGAGTATAATTTGCATATAGTGAAATGTACAGATCTCCAGTATAAGCGATGAGTTTTGACAAATATATTTACTTCCCATAAAGATACAAGGTCTTTTCACTTCCTCACACATTCTCTTGTGCTCCTTCCTAGAGGTTCCAAAAAGGTGGTCACTCTTCTGAACTCTTTCCCCATTAATTTCACCTGTGTTAGAAGTTCAGATTACTGAAATTATATATTATATATTCTTCTAAGAGGGACTTTTGTCACACTATGTTTTTGAGATTCACTCATAATTTTTGGGCATATCAGTATTCTGTTTCTTTTTGAATTTTCAAGCAGAATTCTGTTGTGCAGATATGGCACATTTTGTTTATCTATTCCTTGTTAATGGATAATTTGATAGCTTCTAGTTTTTAGCTATGATAAATGAATCATCTCTAAAGTTGTTTTTTTTTACACATCCTTTGGTGGACACAGGTTTTTATTTCTTGTCCAAATATCTAGGAATGGAGCTATTGGATGTATGTGTGTGTGTGTGTGTGTGTGTGTGTGTGCGCGCATGGGTACACACACACACACACACACATACACACATACACACATTCATACATATACATAATATACACTATAATATATATGTTTATATATGTACATTTAATTTTACTTGAACTTGCAAAATCATTTTTTAAAGTAGCTGTATAATCTTACACTTCTTCTCATGAAGAATAAGAACTAAACCATTAAATACCTAGGAATAAATCTAACCAAAGAGGTGAAAAATCTATACACTGAAAACTATAGAAAGCTTATGAAAGAAATTGAAGATACAAAAAAATGGTGAAAGATTCCATGCACATGGATAGGAAGAACAAATATTGTTAAAATGTCGATACTACCCAAAACAATCTACATACTCAATGCAATCCCTATCAAAATAACACCAGCATTCTTCACAGAGCTAGAACAAATAATCCTAAAATTTGCATGGAACCAAAGACCCTGAATAGCCAAAGCAATCTTGAAAAAGAAAACCAAAGCAGGAGGCATCACAATCCCGCACTTCAAGCTATACTACAAAGCTGTAATGATCAAGACAGTTTGGAACTGGCACAAGAATAGACACTCAGATCAATGGAACAGAATAGAGAACCCAGAAATGGACCCACAAACAT